>NW_026913082.1:0-225000 GCF_034315485.1 Pezoporus occidentalis | reverse complement strand
AGACCCACGAACTAATGCCAGGTCCTTTATAATCCCCCACTTATTCCAACTTTCGCTTAATTTTATATTGTTTAATATCATTCCAGGGGCTAATTTCTTTTGTTTATGCGTGGGGTGTCTCTGTAATTGTTACCAGGCACTTTCCCGGCCGGAGCCCCAGGTCCCCCGCACCTTTTAGTAATCACTGCTAATTTTCTTCATTAACTTCATTTACTCTTTCCACTCGGTTTTGCGGGCGAAGCGGGGAAAGGCCCGTGTGGGGACCGTGTCCTCTGCACTGATTTCTCTCTCGAAGCTCAGTGTATGGGATGGAAGGGAGGGGGAAGGGAACGGCACCTTGTCTTCGAGCCCCCCGGTTTAGGGCCGGGTCGCAGGGCCCGGGAGGCAAAAATACAGCAACTCGGGTGTTAAAAGCTATCAGCAGCGGGCTGAAATACACAATCCTCTCTCGGGACTTTGCACAAGGCGGCTCTCCCATCCCTTTCCCTCCTCTTCTGCCTTTTTATTTGGTTGATTTTCCGATTTTCCTTCTTTTTTTTTCCTTTTTTTTTTTTTTTTTTTTTTAGCTCTTGCTTAACTCCCCGGCCCCAGCCCTGGTTTCATTCTGGTTATTAGACAGCTACCAGTGCCTGTCTGCACTCCGCGTCTTTCCTGCTAATTATCACCTTATGAAAAGTGTTTCATTAAGAAACTCTGCTTTTGATTAATTATCGACAGAATGCTGACCAGAAAGAAATGAAATTAGTCGCTGACCCCGTCTGAGTAACACTGAAAATTCATCACCTATCCTTTTAATATTGAAACGCACCGTAGAATTTTAATGGAAAATATTGTTTTTTCCAAACCTTTCAGTCTTTATTAATGCCCCTGGGCAAGAAATGATATTGCTGGCAATATAGCAGCCTTTGTTCATTTTATATTTATTAAATATAATGCACTTCATTTTCAAATATTTTACTGTTTCTTTTTAATTTCGCTCACTGTAAGTACAGAATAAACCCTTTTTAAACATTTAAGATGCTGCAGGGGTTGTTCCTCTCCGCCCTCCCCAGGAGGCTCTATCCCATAGAGGCTGTATCCCAAGGGAAGAGCCGGGAATGCAGCGGCAGCCCCTGCCCCTGCAGGTTCCAGAGGAGAAGGAAGGGACAGCCCAGGTCCCTCTGCACTAGGGGCTGCGTGGGGAGGCCCGGGGGACACACACACACACACACACGCAGGCTTGCAGCCCGTCCGGGGGTCCCCTCCTCCGTGCCTGTGCTCCATCCCTGCCCCGCATCCCCCCGGGATCTTCTTGACCGCCTGGGCCGGGTCGCCACCCCGGGGCTCCGCGCTCGGCCTCACGGGGGGGGTGTTGAGGGTGCGAGACCCCCCCAAGGACCCCCTGTCCTCTCCCAGCAGCTGTACCTCCCCACTCTGGGCTAGCGGCCGCCCTCCCGCCTGTCCCCCTTTCCCAAGGAATCCGAGACCTGCGGTTAATGAGACGTGAAGTGTGAAAAACTTCCTGAGCGGGGCGGCCCTAACGACGTTCCCAGATGTGCGGCGGGGAAGGGGCGGCCCCGGCCACCGGCCTCCCCCGGGAACGGCCCCGCCAGCGAGGCACGGAACTGGACTGAATGGGGTGCACTGGGAGGGATGGGGCTTGCCCCGGGGCTGGGGGGAGCCCCGCCAGCAGCTCTGCTGGGGACATGGTCCTGTGCACATACCCACTCCCCCTGTGTGCCCTCCCGGGGCTCTTGCCTGCACCCCAGGTGCGCATCCCCGGAGTCCTCCGCTCTCCACCTCGCCTGCCCCCCCGTTCCGACAGGATCCCCCAAACCCGGGGGCGGGGGGGGGAACCCCGGTCACTGCTGTCCTGATCTGAGCCTCAGAAGTTGTTTCAGAGGGGTGGGCTCCAAGGGATACCTGCCCGGGAGTCGTGTCCCCTTCCTCCATCCCCCAGCAGCGACCACCCTTCCACCAGCCCCCCCAAGCCAGCGGCCGTGCTCTCCCCTCGCATTCCTCTCCCCTCGCATTCCTCTCCCCCGCCTCCCCAAAACGCAGCTCCACATGCGCAGCCCTATAGATGCTCCGGCAAATAAATAAATAAACGCCAGCCTCCTGTTTTTATGAGCCATTTAACTCCAAAATAGACCTCCAGTATCTAGTCCCCGCGTTGGATTTCCATATCCAGTCACTCAGCCCTGCTTATCTTCATGTATGGCTGCCTCATGTTTAACACACAATTACATTTTCTCCCTCCAATTCCATTACAAATGGAATCGGGAGGCATTGTTTGAAGAAATGTACTGCTTCAGTTCTAGTTATGTCGTACAATGCACGGAACAGTGGAAAAAAACCTAGACACCAAAGAGTCAACACACACTCACACACACCGAGCCCGGCTCTGAGCGGAGCCTGCACCCGTATTTACCGCAAACAAACCGCTGCCCTGCACTGTGGCCGGCCGGGAAAAGGGGGCCCGGGCAGAGATAACCAAGCGATGGGAAGTTAATTAATTGCATTAAACTATTGACTAACTACCTAGCTCGATCGTAATTCATTTAGAGAATATTAAAATCTGAGGAACAATAATAAAATTGATGCCGATTCCCAGCGGAAGGAGATGGCCAGCAAATTGGATACTTTTCTTAATCTGGCGTAAATAATAACATGTCTGTTCCCACTCCCTCTCAGGCCAATTCCCCTATCATTTATTCCAGGCTCAAAAGCCTGCTTCCATAATTGATATCAGTTACTCAATGAGTGCTTCTTGCCTTTGTTCTCGTTATCCATTATAATTACAAAGTTCAGCCCGGGCGCCCGAGAGGGGGTCGGTCCGGTCCGGGAGCCCCGGATGGGGAGGTCGAGCCCTGTCCCTCCCAGGGACACGATCCGGAGTGGGGGGGACACGGGACAGTGGCATTGTGGTCGCGGGGAGAGGCTCCGGGAGGGCCGGCTCAGCCCCCCCCCGGCTGTGCTCAATGCAGCGGTGACGGGGCTCTGGGTGTGGGGAGTTTCGGAGGTGCCTACTCTCCCCCCCCGGCCCCTCTACCCACTTCCCCCGGCCGAGCCGCCGCGGTACTGACTCCACTTGGCGCAGATATTACTATTTCGTTATTTATTCACTTATTTATTCATTTATAAAGTGTTTACTTAGCTCGGTGCAGATGTAACATCTCATTTAGACGTTGGCCCCGGGGCAGAGAAACAATTGGTAACAGAGGAGGGGGAAAAAATAGAAAAGAACTCGGGAGAATAATGAGGGAGCGAGGAGGGAAGTGGATATGCCGTCTGCGGTGGGGGCCAGCCCGGTTCCCCCCGGGCGGGGACCGTCGGGGCAGCTCTCGCTCGGGGGAAACTGAGGAACGGGTGGGAAGGATGGATGTGCCTCCCGGGAGGGCGCAGGGTGTCGGAGGGGGAGGCCGTGCCCCCGCTGCCGGAGCCCGTCGGGGGTGAGGATGGTCCCCGCCGGGCAAAGCGGCGCCGCATCCCCCGCCTTCCTCCCTGCTACCCGGCGGCAGCAGTCTTCCTCCTCGCTGTGCGCAAGGCCTTGCGGCCTGGGCAGCGGCGGAGGGCATGGACGTTGGTTTTCCCAGAGGTTGTTTTAGAGGAATCATCGCTTTCCCTGCCGGCTCCTGAGGCGGCAGCAGGGGTGGGGGACGTGCCGGAGGCGGGGCTCGAACCTGTGATCCCCGGAGGTCGGAGCCCGCAGCCGGGCCCGGGGCCGCCCCGCCGCATCCCTTCACACCGGCGCGGCCGTCGGCAGCTGCTAATGGTTTAAACGAGGAGGCGGTTGCTTAGCAACACATAGGAGGCTCATTACCGAAGCCACAGTGATTAACAAAAAAGGGTATGAAAGTAAAATGGATTAATTATTTAATTAACTAATTGATGATCAACTTCTTTTTAATTATTCACTTAATTAAAGAAGTGTAACTACAACACTGCCCTTATCAAATGTGTTGATATACTGACAAGATTTCAAAGACAAAAAGAAGAAAGGAAAAGAAACCCCATATCTTCCTCACTACGTGCGCCGTAGATCTGAACCAAGAACCACACGCAACATCTCGGGACTCCCTGCCCTGGAGTTGGGATGGTGTCCCAAAACTTTCCGGTAAGGGGCTGGGGTGAGAGCCTCCCTTACAGAAGGAGCAGCACCACCACTACGAGTTATATCTGTTTCCTGCCACCACGCTGCAGAGCATAAATTCACCCAAGCTGTGCTCTAAGGAAGAGTTATAGAGGCCTTGCTGCCTCTTAAATCCGGGTTGATCTTTTCCTCTTAACTAGACGATGGTTCAGCTGCATCTGGTCAGACCCAGGAAGAGAGTTATGGGTGGCTGTGAACTTCTCAGGCCTTTTTTTCCCAGGCCAAAGGGTTTGGCAAGGTCTGGAGTGAAGGACTCTTCCTAGGAGTGACCGAAGTATGTGAAGGGACGGGGCACATCTCAGCCTGGCATCTGTGGTCAGATGAGAGGGGTGAGCATCTGGGTGTCAAAACAACCCAGTGCTTGTGCATGTGATGCATGAGAGCCCTGCCTTTACCAGGCAGGGGGTCCTGGCATGGGGACCATGGGGAAGGAGTGCAGGGAGCCTTGCCCAGGGCAGCCCTGGCACCCACAGGGTGATGTGTCTGCTCAGAGATCCTTCTTCCCACGTAGTGCTGGGAGACAGCAATAACATGTAAGTGATTTTGCTTTCCAAAGGATTTGTGTTCTTCATTCTGCACAGCGAGTGCCTGGCTCTCCCTGCATTGCACTAATTTTGTTTCTGCTTTCTTTTTATTTTTAAGTAAACAGTGGGGCCTATCGAAACCATTCACCTCTCTTGATTAATTTACCCCTAATGACAAAGATGGCTCCGCAATCAGCGGGTAAATGCGGGGAGTGAAACCTGCCTGGTTTTCCCTGTTAGCATGGCTGGCGCTGAGCCGAGGGGAGGACGGTGCTGCAGGGACTCGATTGATTCTGTTTACTTGTTCAAGGTGTGATTGGATTTATTGTCAGTGTGAAGAAGACAAACTGATCACTTCTGCTCGGTGCAGTATTGGCAGGTCCAAGATCTGCTGAAGGAAGGGAAACTTGGGAGAATTTGCCTTGGTTTTCTAACCCTCCTCTGAAACGTTTCTCCTCTCTGCACTGGGGCCCAGGAGCTCACCCAGAGAAACCTTGTCCCCCACGGGTGACGAAGCCACTGTTATTGCATGCTAAGAAGAGAGGCTGGAGGTAGCAGGGCATGGTGGGTTGGTATGGCCATGCGGAACCCTGGGAATCGCAGCAGGAGCACTCTGTGTTCACTAGGATGGGGCTACGGTGGCCAAGGTACCTTCTTGATGGCATCTGGCTGGCTGCCGAGTCAGTTTCCTCAGGAGACACTGGGAAGTCACTGAAGATGTTGGAAGGTGGAAATAGGCAGGGGAAGAGCTCTCCCATCCTCAGCAAAGGAGATAAAGCTCCCAGTGCCAGGCAGGCAGGCAGAAAGGCAGGCAGGTCAGTTGAGATGAGGCAGTGTAAGGCTGGACAAGGTGGCCTAACCTCTCCCTCACCAATTCCATGTGCCTCCATAGGATTTTAAAAACATAAACCAAGCCTTCCCCTGCATATAAATCGTGTACCTAATCCCCTAACTCTCTTAATTAAGCAGAGGGAAGTTTAAATTGTTCTGACCATCTTTGGGGGGATTATATATTTCAATCATCGGTATGGTATGGCTATATGTGATATCACGAGATAGATAGTTATATCCATTGTATAATCAGGCATACAAATTATAATCCCCCCAAAGACATTTAATAACAATTTAAAATACTGACTGTTGGACATAGGGTATTGGCAGCTTAGAAATGAATGTGAGCAAGGGTTCATTCAAGGACTCTGGACGCTTTATGCTACTCTGTCCTGCAGTTCTCCCTCCTGGTGCTAGGACCAGCTTTGCTGAGAAAGAAGAGGTTCCCATCTTCAGTATCCATCCCACGCTGCAGCATCTTGCATGGATGCATTGCCCTGTCTGTAGATGGAGCTCAGGGTGAGCTGGACATGCTGGGTACTAGGAGCACCTCCAGCTTCCCTACCAGCTTCCATCCCTTGGGATGCTGTGAGGGTCTCATTACCTCCACTGGAAGCTGTGGATGTGCATCCAAAGGCAGGATGTGGTCTGATGCTGTCTAATTTTCTCGGAGCTGTTACACGGGGGTCCCCACTGACATTAGAGGGAGCTGCTGAAGCATATCGGGAGGAGATGCTAGGAGCACTCGCTCTCACAGCAAAACTGCTCAGGGGTGTCTCTGTAACTGTGAAATCAGGCCTTTTGAAAGCACGGATTATTGAGTGAGTAGATCTAGGCAGCTCCTTTAGGGCCATTAGTCCTCATATGCACTTGGTTATTTTACACTGAAAACATACAGGGGAGATTATACCATTTTTAGGGGCAGGGGGTAGAAGGAGCAATTTTTCTGTTCCCTACTCCTAAGTGAAAATAGCTGCTCAAAATGTACTATAGGGAAAAGACACACATGCCTAAGAAATAAAACCACACTCTGACTTGACAGCAATAGCATCGCAGGCTAAATTCTAACTCAGCAGATTTTTGTAGGCTTGGTTTGTATGGCAAAGGACTTAAAACCTTGTGCCTTAATTGGAAGGACAGGACATGACACAAAAACCTTTAAGTCTGTGCCAAGGAGCTGTTATGAGTACAAATAAATGGGCTTGGCAGCCATCATCCTGTAGAAAAAGGCCAGTCCAGCTGAAAAACTGATTTCTTGTTACCCAGGCTTGGCTTTCATGCGAGTGAAATGGCCCAGGTTCAGGCTCTTTATTAGCAAGGGAGACCAAATCCAATCCCTACAGCAGTGGCAAGGATCCCAGATTTGTCCTCTCCTTCATGATGATGACTGTGGGCCTGGACTGGAGGAGGACCTCACGCCGGATCCTTCTCTTTGGGAGCAGGATGTCACGTTTGCCCCAGTGTCAGAGAAATCACTGTTTCACAGCTCTCCTTGCCCTTGGAGAGAAAGCGCCAGAGTGCAGAAACCAGGTCAGTGCTTACAAGGGATCAAATGCCTTGGTGATGGGCACGTTACACACTGACCTTGCCTGCTTGGGAACAATTCCAGGCTTGTTGGTGTCAGCTAAGCTGGCTCAGACACTGGGTCTCCACTGCAGCCGTGCCCTCTCGCTCCCTGGCTTTAAATCAACTCCAGCTTTCCTATTCCTGTGGGCTCATCTTCCCACCATAGGAACGTCTACATCAAAGCAGCGCTGGGGAAAACACGCCGCTAACTTCTCTCAGTGATCCTAGACGTTGTGCTTGCAGGATCCAGCAACTCCTTTTCCAGAGCTCGTGAACTTCTTGGAGAATCTCCAGGGAATTTCTCTCTGGGGGAACTTTATATTTTTTCTTGCTGATTTTTTAAAAGTCTGCTGATAACACGGCGTGAGGGTTTATTTATTTCCCTTTTTTTTTTTTAAGCACCAAACTCTTGATGGATGCTGGGTTTGTAGGAGCTGTAAATGTAAATTGTTTTTCCTCTGGCCACTTGTGTTTTATTTGAAACGTACAAAATCTGAGTGTGTAGTTCCTGAGAGCTGGCCTAGAGAACAGCAGCACTCCCAAGTAGTTTGTCTCCTATCAAATGGCATTAATAATTTAGTCTCTAATTAAAAGTGAGGTCAAACAATGAAAAATGACTGAGCTAAATGGTTGCGCTGTGATGTATGAAAGTGACTGGTGGGTTTTAATGGATGGAAGGAGCCTTGTTTGTTTATGTACAAAACACTTTCAGTCAAAGACTGTGGGAGTTCCGAGGAAATGTATTTAACTAAAATCTTTTACAGGTTACAGAGTCAATGTCTTGAACAGACAATTTTTTACACACCTTTTATTGCCTTCAAATTGCTCAACTACCTTTAAAACAGCTTCTCTTAATGATGAGGGGAGGAAAAAAAGCCCGCTTTGATGCCTCTCAGGCTTGTTCGTCAGTTCATGTTAACACTCACACATATCTAAGGGGATCTAAGACATGGGAAAGGTATTTTGAAGAGAGCTGGGGTTTATGTTCTGGGAGATGCTCTGGGTGTCTGTTCCCAGCATGCTTGTTGGCTGCGACTGCCCTGAGTGATTTTGGGAAGCGCCTGTCGTTAGTGTGGTTATTTGTCAGCAGCTTTTGCCCAGAGCTAACCCTGTTCTGAACAGCACAGCGC
Source organism: Pezoporus occidentalis (assembly GCF_034315485.1). NCBI lineage: Eukaryota > Metazoa > Chordata > Aves > Psittaciformes > Psittacidae > Pezoporus > Pezoporus occidentalis. The sequence goes on along the minus strand of NW_026913082.1, from coordinate 216,817 downwards.
TGTCCCAGCAGCTGCATTCCCAAAGAAACAGGGAAAGAGGAAGATTGAAGCCCTTGATGTGCTGGGAGGGAATCCAAGAGAAGGAGGAATGACCTTCGTGGAGCAGGTCCCAGGAATGAGGCATGGCCAAGAGATGTCTGACCCTCTGTCATGGTTCTTTCTAAAACCAGGGGTGCCAGAGTCTCCAGCAAGGGCCTCATCCACTGGACCAGCCTTCCCACTGCACTGGTGAGGTGCACTTGGTGCTGCACTGTTCAAAGGAAATGGTGCAACATCGTGTTAGCGGGACAGACCTGACTTAATGGAAATGGAAGAAAGCTTCCCAACATGGGCACAAATGTATCATTTAGTAGGTCCTCAGTGTCATCTAGGTGGAAGACTTCTGTTTCTGACCGCTAAGGTCCTTGGATGGCAGGACCATAGAAATGTATGTGATTGGATGTCTGGGATGCTCCACTGGGGACATTGGCTTCCATTCACAGGGCTCCAGGGCTAAGGCGTTGGCTCCCATGCATATCAGCTCCTGGGGTTATGTAGATGCCTTTACAAGAAGGCTAAGTAGATGGTGACAATTTCTTGTGATTATGATAGGCAAAATCTGGATCTTCTATCACAGATCTGGATGCAGAGGTGCTATGGGCAGTCTGAGCACAAGAGGAGAAAAGCTTCTACTCCTTGAGGTCATAGCTGGAGGTAGGAGTAAGTTCAGACCCAAGAAGCCTACACTTCTTTACATTACTGTATGCAACCAAAAATAAGAAAGCAGAAGTCCCCACTTCTAAATATTTACCCTTTATTTACTCACAATTTTAGCTGACAATCTTCATATACAAAAGACAGAAAGTTGGAGTTTTGCACCTATTTCATTTAACACCACTTAACTCCTGGCATTGGCCCAACATGTCTCCATTAAGTGGAGACTTTGCAAAACTGGTCCCAATTAAGCAGCAGCATTGCGATTTGCTGTTGTTAGGCTAAACTGGTTCCCTGGGAGATGTCCTAATGAGGTATCCATCTTGATTAAGTGCAGACCCGTGAAGTGCTTCCCAATTAAAGGACAGGCTATGATGTGTATAATCCAAAATGTAAAAAAAAACCCAGTTATTTGTGGTCTCTATCTCCTCTGGGGCTCACTCCCCCATGGACAATGGCATGGGAGGATGCTGACCAGACCCACCAAAAGTGGTCACGGGCTGCCAGCACCAGCATTTGTATTTAGGATTCCACATTTAGGGTAACTTTAGAAGAGGGCCCAGTGGGTGAGAGCCCAGCCAGATGGGAGGTGTCATTCCTATGTGCCCATACAGCTTTTTTACCACTGGTTGGCTGTGGGCTTACACTGGGGTCTTGCCAAAACCCCCTGATCTCTGTGTTTCAGGACACATTCCTGAAATGGGGAGAAAAGCACTGGAGCTGAGGAGATAAGGGTATTACTGGTAGGAAGGATTCAGATATAATATTTTTATATGGGTGTGTGGCCATTGTGGCACATGGGGAGACAGACTGGAAGGCGGAAGATGCACCTTCCCTTGCTCCATCTCCCTGCTGTAACTACAGACTGTGGTGCCCAACAGGAGGGCAGGAGGGGAGTTGCAATGGGAAATTCCCACTGGTTTTTAGGGAAAAAACAAACCCCCAACAACAACAAACCAAACCCAGACTAATGACCCTTTCCCATGAGAAGAAAATTAGACAGCATCACACAGAGGATGTGGGCTCTTCATACTTGGTGTGCTGAGAAGCCTTGTCTAGGTTTGGAGCTAACCTTGCTTGGAGCAGGAGGTTTGACCAAGGACCTCCATAACTCCCTGCCAACACAGCGCTCTTGGTGAATCTGTACTTTCAGGGCTGGGGTTAATGTGGCCTGTGGGGCTCTACCAACAGCCCAACAGCCCCAGCCCTCCAAGGCTGCACCAAGGCTGCTGTTTCACTGCAGAAAGCATCAGATCTGCCCGAGGTGGTCACAGGACTTGGTAGGGTTTGAATTAGGAGAGGTGAGGGCATTGCTGTAAGACCCTGGCTGGGGTTTGGAGAAGAGGGAAAACACATGCAAGCAAGTTTCTTCTCTAAAAAGCCTTTCTTCTTCCCTTCCAATAACTTTCACTTTAGTTTAAACCAACAAATGTCCATTTGTCAAGTGTTAATATTCACCCAATGTCCAGAGGACATACCTTGAAAGTTATTTATAACAGGGCTTTTATTTTCTTCCAAGGAAACAATGTTCTCATTCCATATTTCTTCTGTGCTACGGAATTACCAATCAACTGTTTTGGAGCAATTTTAAATACAATTATAAAGAATGTGATTAGGACAAATGCAAAAGAAGTTAAACATAATCAATTCCTCAGCGCTGCCTGGTGGTTTACATTTTAGTATCATTTAAGGGGATTTGCGCCAACCTTTTGTAGTAGATTAAAGGCAGATATTTTGTTTGTTACAATCAAACCTATGATTTCGGTTTTATAAATTTTTAAAATATTAATTATAGTTGGAAAAGTACACGGAGGTGAATACATTAACGAGTTTCCTGCTTAGATAGCAACTATTTGGTGTTTGGCATTAGATTAGCGAGGAGCAGGTTGGGAATTTTAATCCACCTTGTTAAGTTATTAAATTTCCTTTATTTACCGACAGCTCTCACTTCCATTAACATTGTAACAGGTGCTCATTAACAATTTATCATCCGCAAGGCAGGAACAAAAAGAGCTTTTGCCACCAAGTTTTCTCTTCCCAGCGTCTCAATTATACGATGTAGCAAGGCTAAACCAATTCTAAATATTGCTCTACAACAACCCTCCAAACTTGGGCCCATGTGGAGAAATCAGTAATCTTTCAGTATTTCACTGCTGGTAGCTTCACTCCGTGTTGTTGCAGTAAAAAAAGCTTTGTTTTAAAATGAGTCTTTAAAAGCAGGGTATTTTCGCTCTGAAATGTCTGCTACATTAAAAGTATTCGGGTTCATGGAAGTATGGACCCGTTACTGCATCCCCCTTATTCAGAACTTAAGGGAAGACTAATAGAATTTTAATATGATCTGTAATCACACTAAAAACTGTAGTTCAAAATTCCTGAGCATCACTTCAGTGCTATTGAATAGCCTTGGATCTAATTAGCATAACCATTTGCGGAGCCCTTGGAGTCCTATTTTCACAACCTTTTTATATTCTGAAAACAGGGGGTTTATCGTTTCTTTTCATTTTTTTGGCAAAAGAGGAGGACACGGCACGATTTCCTTCTCCTTCCCTCCTCCACACTCCCTCCTCCTTCCCATCCGCTCCTCCTCAGGCTGCTCGTGCCTCACGTACCATCCCAAGCAGGCATTTATGGGCCCATGGTGCAAACCTTAGGTTGGCTGCGATGCCCCAAAACCTTGGGGACAGCTGGAGACACTGGAAGCTTTCCTCCTCCTCCTAAAAATAATATGCTTGATGTCCTCATCTCTCTTTTTAAAGCTGCCTTTTTCTTTTGGAAGGAGGTGAGCCTCCTGCAGCTCTTTCAGTGCGGCCTCCTCTTCCCCATCCCTGTATCTCCAGGAACTGCTCTTCTCTTGGCAGCCAAGGGCTTGCTCTCACAAGGTGGTTTGTTCTGGCAAGGCATCTGAATAGCTGTGGTCTTGGCACCACTCTTTATTTTGCAGGATAGAGCCCTCATTTGAGCCTCTGTCGTTTGCAAGACTTCCAGCAATGCTGGTACATTTGTGATGATCCATAACACATGGGTGATTTAGAAGCTTTCCTCATGCTTCCAGCTCTTGCTACACCTAGGAATTCAAAGCCCAGCCTGGGATTACTTTTTCCAGTGTTATTTGAATTGTCATCCAGGGTTGGTGCATAACTCAGGCTGCAAGAAACTCCTGCAGTATCATGTTTTATTCCACGTAAAATAGCTTTGATGTTCTTAGAGCACATTGTGTGCTTCAGGATGGCTCTTACCTTGACTGATGCTAACTGTGCGTGTGATGAAAATAACTTTAATGTCCCACTGGATGTATTTTTATTCACTTTAGGTAAGAAAAGATTATGGGGCCCTTACAAGTCTTAAGCAGATCCAGCTACTGGTGCTTACTGTCCACTTCATCACTGTTGCTTATGCACTCTCCTAAGGTGTGGTTAGGGGAGATGTTTCATTACACAGCTCATCTCAGGTTGACAAATCAGCACCCTAACCCCCTTCATTGCCATATCTACTTCATTTCAAACAGTTCATGCCAGAACTGAGTGACCTCAGTAGTCTCATTTGTCCTGCCAAGGCTCCCTTTATGCAGTTTATCTTCAAGAAGAAGAGGCAGAAAAATCACCCCTGGAAACCCAATGCCACCAGGCTGATCTGTGGGCAGTTGTGTCTGGTCACAGATATGATCGAACTCTTTGGCTTCTCCTTCAAAATACATTCTGTGTGTGTCTGGTGATCCTGATTTTAATGTTCATTTTGCCACTGGCAGTTTGTCTTCTTACTGATGCCTGGTGCCTGGTTTTCAGTGTATTTCTGGACTGTCAGTTTATTCCAAGCTGCAAAGCGATTCTCCCTCTGTAATTTGAGGACTTCTATGGATTGAACATCAAAGAAGTCTGTGAGTCTCGCTCTGTCTCTCAAGACTGATTCCTGCAATTAGAGTTTTCCTAAATCCTTTTTATAATTTATCATTGCTTTCACAAATCCGAGCCACAAAGTGCTGGTTTCCTGATCTGTTTTATTTCCCTGCATGTCATGGCTGGTGTCAAGGGTTGGGACAGTTGTTTCTGGCTTTAGTGTGGGCTGATTGCTTTCTTCCACATCTGGATTAACGTGATAGTGATTAGAAGAACTGGGTGTGAGAGGTCAGTTTGGGGTAGGTATATCTTGAAGGATGTTTGCTTATCCTGCACCCCAGTTCTTTTCGTCTTCAGGATGTGTATGAGGTAGGCATTTTAATGCTCTCTCAGCAAATCTTCACATCTCATGTTGAACAAAGACCAGACAAATGTGGATAAAGGCCAGGTCCTGGTAGCTTCTCCCTGATCTTGAGTGGGCTTGTGCATAGACAGTGTCTTAGCCCTAATCTATGGTGTGAGTGAGGCATCTCAGTAGGATCCTCAGCTAGCTTTGGGGTATGGATGTCACTTATGCTCTGGCTTGAGGCATTTGTCCTACTGGGTTTGTTTGGTGTGGTAATGCCATGCTGCAGGCTTACCCCTGCCTGTGCTTCCTCCATGCCTTTCTAACCCTCACCTGCCTGTACCTGCAGGACTGGCATCCCTCACCTGTGTATAGATTCTGCGCCACGGGACAGTAAATCTGTGAGAGCACTTTATTTTAATAGACATGTAAAATTAATGCATAGAAATGATTGTAAAAAAGGACACAGGCAGAATACCTCCCTGCTTCTGCTGCTATTCTCTTCTACTACCCATTTTGTAGAAGCTTTTGAATTGCTTCATTCTAACAAAAATCTTTCCACAGCGAAGATGTCCTTGATTGTGCTATTTTAGAAAGTAATTTTCCCCACCCCTGAAAGTTTTTATCTACAGCGTTTTGTATTCTCTCACTGACTTAAATAGCCTGGTCTCTCTCTCTCTCAAAGTAAAATAGACAGCATCTTTATTTATCCTGTTGGTACTTTAAACTACAATAAGATAAATGGGCACAATTATAGATGTGTACCAGAATAGGAACATGTGTTCTAGCATATGTGATACTAACCTAGGCAGACATCTAAATGTACTTCTCAGATAACAAACATTACAGATGCACATATTTATTAAACTCAGCAACAGCCTTTGCCATCCTTTTTAGCTACTTTTAAACAGCTGGTGAACTGTCAAAATCCCGTTAAATATTTTAACAAACCAGTTAAATATTTTCAGTTGTTTCTGTGGTGGTAACAATTCGGGATGGAATAACCCGATTGCTTTTGTAAAATGCTCAAGGAAGAGCAGAGGATGATTTTATTTGGGTGTAAGTTTCAAGCAGACTTTCGTTTTAAATGTGCAGGCTCAACTCTGCACCTTGGGACCCAGGGAGCCACGCCAGGTACCACGTCACCTTCACCAGCTTCGAGCCCCTGTGATTTGCAGTAGGGAAGACTGCTTGGGCTCCCTCCCGTGGGATTTATCGCAGGTTAACACAGTGGATTAGATCATGGAAAGCTGGTAAATGTTTATTTATGGTGCCTGGGTGTTTATGATGCTCTTCTGCTCTGCTCCCGAGTTCCCTCTCAACAGACATGGTCCCAAAAGCCCGGAGAGCGTCACACGTGTGACTTCAGCTGCGTAGACGTGTGCGGTAGCGGGGCCTTTCGGTGCTGCAGGGCAGGCTGGAAGCTCCCAATAGCGCTGATTTATATCACTAGAAGTCAGAAAGGATTTGCAAACCACCCGTTCTATTGCTGTTTAAGTGCAACAGAGAAAATCCGCAGTGAAAAGGCACAGGGCAAGAGCCTTTTTATTTTTAATATACATAAAAAAGGTGAGTATTATAACGTGTGAGCGGGAGATAATGACAGGTGAATAAAAAGAAAGACAGCGACATATCTAGCAAAGTGTCAGATTGATAAATAAATGGACAAAGACAGGAGAATAAAAGGCTGTTATGAAATACATCAAATCTGATGTGATATGGATCGTGTTGTGGGAAGTTCAGTCTTCCTTTGCTGAGACAGGAGTCAAGGACAAACAGTTTGTCTGCGATTACGAGCTGTCCAGGCTAGTGAAATAAATACCCCTAGAAGACGGCTCCATCCTTCCCTCCGCCTGGCTTTCAGCACAGTGTGTACCTGGGAAGTTAACGCGACACGATTCAGATTGGGTGGCGTTTCCCATGCAGAATTATTACAAACTGCTTCTGAGTGGATTATGGGCTCTCATGCAAAACTAAGAAATAAAGAAAGCGTGGTTCAGGCTGAGTCCTCACATCTAGGGTGGAGAAAGCGGAGCTGAAAGCCAGACAAGCGGAATAGTATTTTGCTGTATAGAAGGAATGATCGATTAAGCAGAAAGTGGGTTCTTTGGGGAGGAGCATTGCTGTCTTGCTGGAGAGAGTAGGAGAAAACAAGCCATGGAGATGTGATGGATCTCGAAAATAAACCTCAGCATCACAGCAAAGCTCATTAGAGAGCAGTGGATGCCCAGGAGATGTGGGCACTGCCAGACAGCAGCACCTGCTTCGTCACACGGAGCAAAGCTAGCAGAGAGACTGCAGGGGTGGGAGAGGGACAGGGGATTCCATGGGTAGCAGTGACCCCTCAAGGAAAGGATGGTGATGGAGGCTATCAGCAGGTCAAACACTCCTGCTGTAAAGTGGGGAACCAGTTTGGAGAGACCAGGCTCAAGTCCTGATCTTCATCCCATGGTGAAAGCAACCAACTTAGGAGGTTAGCATGGGTCAGTCCAAGCAGGGGACAGCCTGGGGCATCTGCTTCCCAGCTGGGATGTGAACCTGGTAGAACTCACCAGAGAGGAAACAGCAGAGAATAATCCACCTAGGGATGTGTAATACTGGAATATTGAAGTGATTGAAGGTTACAGAGCTACCTGGAGAAGCAGGAATGAGGGATATCAGGAGGGATAGGAACAAAAACAGTCTCTGAGGGTGTCCTCCAGCAAGCCACAGCAGGGGCTGTGTTTACAGATGAAGATGGGCAGCTGTTCTAGTGGGAATGTCTGTGAGCAAAGCCTCTTCCCAAGGCACACAGAGGAGAATGGTTGAACAAACAGGAAAAGGCACTTTTGCTACAGTGCTCGCTGATGCCAAGTTGAACTTTCCTCCAACATTGGGAATAATGAATTTACGGGAAATGGTACAGGCAGAACGTGGGCCATTCTGAAGAACCACTCGCAGGACAGCAGCAGTGATGGAAACATACCCTAGACAAACTCAGAAAGGCTGCGAGCTTCAAAGGCTTGGCAGGAGCTGTGGGCAAGGAAGCTTTAAATTTTCCAAACCTGGTTTCAAAGGAGGATTTTCCTGTTTTGAACCAGCCCTGCAGTACCATAACCCGGTAGAGCTGTGTTAATTGTATTAGGGCTCCATCAATCAGCATTACTAAAATTCTTGCCTCTCTTTTTTTTTTCCCTGGTTAAAAGGCAGACTTATAACACATGCTGGCAGTGTTGCAATCGTGGTTCTGACCTGCCGAGTGCTTTTGGCAGCAGGATTCCCATTCCTAGCTCACAGTCCCAGGTCCAAGGAGGAGGTTTCATTAGGAGACTCAGTAGAAAAGAGTTTCTTTGTCTCTGTCAGCTCTGCTTGCTAGCAATCACCGGGCAAGCAGCCTTCTCTATTAGGATTGCTTTCTGTGTCAAACACCTCATCATTAGAAAGTGAGGCTTGAATGTTATTCTTTAAGCCTTAGATCAACTGTGGAAGCTGAGATGTAATGGAAAAACCTGACGCTGGAAATTCTTGAGTCATTATCGCAATTTATACTTAAAAGAGCTCCAGTTTTATGGCAAAAAGAAAAAAAATCCATTCATTCTAATCATTGCAAAGCTTATTAAAAGGTTTCGAATATTATTTATTGCAATTCTGTACCAGTTCTAATTCACTCATTAATTTTATTCATCTTGAAACTAATTTTAAAGTTTCAAAATTCACCATAGCATTTTGAAGAGTTAAAGCAACTTCCAAGATGAATAGAACTAATGTTTTCTTTCCCTCCTTACAAAGTGGTTTCACCTTCAAATACAAACCATGACCGTACCGTGCTAATAGCTGCAAATGTATTCTCTGTTTAAGGTTTCAAAACCATTACTTGACAGCTGATGTGGAACATAATTTCACCAATACCAGGCTTGTTTTCAATGAGAGATGGTGCAGTCTCCTCCCGGAGCTGCAGCCTTCGATGCTTTCTCCAAATACATTTCTACAGCTGAGGATGTGGGATTAAGCTTTTCCCCCCTCCCCTGCTTCCTCCTGTATATTTTCTGTTTGCTCTATTTTCCCTCTGACCAAAGACTATTACAGGTCTGACACAGTTATTATAAATATGGAGCATTTTCTGTTTGGGGAGCATCTGGTTCCTAAGAAAACCAAGCGTTATTTTTCTGATGGCTGCTGGGGAATGTTGGTGTTTAATCCACCTGTGAAGGCTGCTTATTTTCCAGACTTCATACCAACACACAGGAGGTGGATGCTTCCTGGATCCCACGGCATAGCCGTGGCCTCAGCTTCGCCAGAACTGGCCTTCACTTCCTAAATTCTTCAGGTTACAAAAAGTTTCTCTCTTCCTTGCTAAGTTTCTACAGGACCTGAAGGAGCAGGCGTGGTTCTGGCTTTCCCTGAGTGGTCCCAGATTCCTTCCTGGAACAGGAAAAACCTTGACAGAAAAAGAACCCAGTGGAAACTTTGTGAACAGAGTGTTTTCAGCGTCAGTGGGCAGCCTCCTGGGGCAGTGCTGCAGTGAAGGTAACACCTTCTCACACTGAAGGCTTGCTGTTGTTTGTGGCACAATTGCTTTCATCTGAAGATGCTAAAGGTCCTACATATGATCCCAGCTTTCTGATAAACATCACGCTGCCTTTCTCCTGGCAGTGAGATTATTTGCAATAAGAGTTTCTGGAGCTGTGGATGCTTTGTTTTTATGTTCTAAAGTGATGATGTGTCAGTCACAAAAAGGCAGCAAGAGGTTTTTTCTGAGCAGCTTTAGGTGTGGTTTGAGATGTATCAGTTAGTTGTAAAGGTCTGATAGCGAAACATAACTGAGAAACTGTTCTCATTTTGGATTTTGTAAGGTCATCACTATGTTCAAGCTTAGCTTAGCTCTCATGCTTTGCTATAGCTGCAGAGTGAAGAGGGGACATACATATGCTGTGAATGCAGAACTGGAGAAAGGTCCTTGGTGGGTGCATTTATCATTTGAAACTAACAGAGGTGGGATTTGTTTGAGAGTGAGTTTGAATTTGCGCAGAACCTTTCTAGTATTCCAAAGGTTGACAATGGGGAAGGCTCCCTTGGATGGCTTAGGCCAGTTGGAAATACCAAGGAGACCCCTTTGCCATCTGTAAACCACAAAGGTTCAAGCTAGATTTGGCCAAGCTTCCTCGTGCAGCCTAGGAAGCACCCCTAGTCTTGGTGGAAAGCCAGGAAGAGAACCTGAGAGGTTCACATGGGTAAGGGTGCAATCAGAAAACCCAAGGCAAACATGGATGGGGTTCCCCAACATCAAGACCCTCCAGAAACTTGAGACACAGTGTACCCACAACTGGAGATCAAGGTGATGCATCCTGGGCATTTACCAGTCTGCAACTGGTAAATGAAGAGCTCTCCTGGAAGATCAGCCTCTGCAAGAGGTCCCCTGGGCTCCCCCACAGTGTAGTGGCCACTTCTGCCATGGGTATAACATGTGTAGTTTGCAGGTTGAAACCTCTTCCTGCAGGGAACAGGGACAAACCCTGTTTCTCCTTGTGGTGCTGGCCTGTTGGAGTGCTCCAAATGCATCACAGCAAAGCATAATTCTTTTTTATGCTTGTGGTCACTTGCCTCAATTTTATATGTGGCAAGTCTGGCAGCGTGGGGTATAGTGCAGGGTGCCCACAGTGGTGTCAGGGAAGGTGTCTGAGTGAAGCATTTAATGGCTTGGCTGGATTTATTTCCTCGTTGGAACATTTCCACCAGTTTCCTCTGGCTTTGCCTGAGGCTCCAGCTTGTGGTTTCCTTATTTTTTTCCCCCTGAAGATTACTGTCTCCACTCGGAGAAAGGCGGGAGTGCAGGGAAAGATGCTGCTTGTGTGCTTTCTGCACACTGGAGATGAAAGTTCCTGCTGTTCCTCTCTACTCCGTGTACGGACCTTCTCCAGGACTGAAGTGGATGGGGCAGATTGCCTTCAGCATCAAGCTTAAGTGGATCTCACTGGGCAGCTGCTACAGAAAACGAAATACAGCTCTAAAGCGGGCGAGCACACCTGAGCAGCTGAATCTTGCTGGCACAGAGACACGGGCTGGGAAGATGTGGCAGAAGGGCTTCAGCAGGATGGAGGCACCAGGTTGGTATCTCAGCTCCCTGTTGGGTTTCCCCTCCATGTGCAACCTGTGGTCATGATCAGGAGTTCAGGTAGAGAATGAACTCTTTGTACCTCAGATGGGGCTCAGCCTCAAGTCTGAAAAAGATGCAACCCAGCTAAGGGGATAAAGACTTCCTCTCTGTGCCAGGTTTTCCTGTAGCTGATGGTTACACTGACCTGTGTGGGTTTTCCCTGCCCCACTGCCTTGCACAGCACTGCAGCAGACACAGAAGTAAGCATCCATGAAGAGGGTTGGTGTCACCTCTCCTCAGTTTTGTGAGTCTAAATGTTGGTGTCACGCTCAAAGGTCTGCTTCCATCCTAAAAGCTTCTGTTGCAAAACTGATTTTAAGCACTGTTTCAAGGCAGGGTGGGGGGAGGCAGGAGCTGGCAGCCTCGGTAGCAAAGATGCTGCTGGATTGAGAAATGGGTCTCCAGCTTTACGCCTGATTGGGAAGTTTGAAAAAATACATGAAAAGGGATTATGATGCTGTTTGTCAAGCCAAAAAATGCAAACAGCAATTCAGACACGAAGAAAGCTGTCGTCGCATGTGGCAGCATAAGGAAACTGGCCAGAGAAAGGAAGCACTGTATTCAAAGTAACCCAGGAAAGAGCCTTAGAGTAACTCTCGGGCATCTGCCAGGTCAAGAAAAGCCACCAACTGACTTTGAGAGGTCTTGGATGAGGTCCAGAGTTAAATCAGCTTCTCATCCCTAAGCTGCTGGTTGGCTGAGGATGGCTTTATGATATGGGATAGCCTTTAAAGTGTTGGCATTGGGTAGTAAATGTAGTTTAGCGGATGATGTGTTTCCTATTGCAGTTTCTTATTTCAATTACAAACACTGGCTTAATACAACTATTACCAAACCGAAGCCTTTAAAATTCAAGGAGGAAAAGCTTCCCCAAAGTGAATGAATTGATCTGTCACTCATACAGCCTGTCCAACATATCAGTTTGAAGCCAAAAGGCAGGATAACTTGAACCTCCAGATCTGTATCTCCAAACGCACAACAACAACAACTGTCTAATTCCTTTTAAAGAGCAGCAATAGAAAATAAGACTTTTGGTGAGAAGTCAATGGGAGTTACTTGGATTGTATTACAGGAAAGTGGGATTGAGAAGACAGAAACATAAGGTTTTGGAGACAGAGCTGGTAGATAAACTCATATTGGATTTGTGCTTCTTTCTGTTTAAGAAATGTGGCCCTTATCATCGCACTGGTTTTTAAGCAAAGCTCTCAATTGATTTCAGAGGGGTAACCTGCCCAAAAATCAATGGCAGGAGATGCCCCCCTGTATTTACCTACTCTGATTTGGTTATTGATTTTTAACAACTTTACAGGTACTAACAAGGCAAAATACCACAAAAAGTGGTTCTGCCAATTTGACTCAGGAATTCCCTGGGAAAGAAGGAATTTTGCAGTAACCACCCTCCAAAATGCAAACTGTTCTGCTCTCCAGGTGAACAGGTACAATGTTTTTCCCCTGAGTGATCACCTATCCATCAGGAAATTGGGAGAGGGAAGGGTGAAGGGCAGGCTGATTCTGCAAAGCTGTCTGCTAAAGCCCTGATTACTGTTATCAAGCAAAGAAGCAGTCCAGTTTAAGCTGCTAAGGTTTCTGATAGCAGCAACAGGTTATAATGAAGGAAGGCAGAGGGAGGCATGAATGAGGGACTATAGACTCTGGTAAAGAGCGGATTACACTGAAGGTACGTTCTGGGGAAGAGACTGCATATTTCAGAGCAAGGCAGCAAATGGGCTTAAAAATAATCTGAATTTCTTTTTTTTCCCCCTCTCCCTCCCAATCCAACAAAGATAGAAAATGTAAGATGCTTGTGGAGGGCAGGTCAGCACATCAAAGAGGCTCTGTTTGCACTGCTGGGACCAGTGAGGGAAGGATCCTGCTCACCTGGGACAAGTCAGCAAGGTTAAAATGTGTGCTCTTGCTAAGCTGGTCCTGGTGGTGTGAGGGTGGTTGTGTATTTGGCCAGCACCTCTCCCAGGCCCATCATCATTCACCTGCTCTTTGCCCTCACTGCCTTTTCTGGTTGCAGTGGATGTTGTCTTAACAGTCTTCTGGCCATTGCAAAAACTAAGTATGCCAAAGGAAGATGTTTTGGATACCCTTCTCCCTTTCAGGACTTGCTGGAAACTTGCTGTGAGGTAAAGCTAAAGCTGAGGTTTTTAAGATAGAATCACAGAAACAGAGAACCCCAGAATGGTTTGAGTTGGAAGGGGCCTTAAAGCTCATCCAGTTCCAACCCCTGCCACGGGCAGGGACACCTTCCACTAGAGCAGGTTGCTCCAAGCCCCTGTGTCCAACCTGGCCTTGAACACTGCCAGGGATGGGGCAGCCACAGCTTCTCTGGGCAACCTGTGCCAGTGCCTCAGCAGCCTCTCAAAACTTCTTCTTTGGTGGCTTCACATGGTGGGTGCTGGGTGGTGACCGACCACCCTGGGAGGGCTCTTTCCCTGGGTAACTGCGTGGCTGTTTCCCCTGTGATACCTGGGTAAGTCACCTTGTACCTACAGCAAGGCAAAGCTGGGTGCATGAGTATGGGGTGGGTTTACCGTGATTGCAGTCCAGATCCCATTTTAACTGGAGGAGTCTGTCCTAGCACCTCTGTTATAGGATTCAGTTTGGTTTACAGCACAGAGAAAAGCCTCCAAATGGGTCAAAATCCAGGAGGAATGCTGTTTTTTTGCTCTTCTTACACCATGAGAGTGATTGTAGCAATGTCAAGATGCACCCTTTACTAGCCAGAGATAAGGCAGTGCCCTTTGCTGTCTGAAGATTGTACAGGGCTTGTGTTCTTGTCAAATGGAGGAGAGATGCAGCATCCCTCTCTCAGGCGAGCCTTTGAGCAGGCACTGATACGTTTATAAATGGCATGTGATAAGCTCTAAAAATGCCACTTTGAAATTGAACTCAGAGAAGTGTGAACTGTCTCAAACAAAAGCGATTCACCTTGGTCAATTGACAAGTGCAGGAGGAATTTCTGACAATGGAAAGAAAACTGAGGCAATGCCAATCCATCAGGCTCCCCAAAAGCTCCAGTGGGGAAGGAGCCGTCCTGGTCCCCACTGTCCTTGCAGAGCCTTTGCTCCTGTGTTGGCTGTTTTCCTTGCTAAGGGGGAGGATAGCTTTGAGCAGGAAGCAGAGTTTGGGATGCATCAGCAGTGTCCAGGGCAAGGTATGGGATCCTCGCAGCCATGACTTGCTTGTCTCTGCTTGGTACCAACCTCCTGCACTGGGTACCCCTCTGCTGAATGCACCTTGCCTGCCACAGGGAGCAAGTGACAAGTGCCTTGTATGCAAACTGTCAGAGGCAAACACACCAAAAGCAGCTTCTTCATGAATTGAACAGAAGTTTCAGCTCTGCTCTGGTTATCACTAGTATGGAGTACGGACTGTCGCAGCCTGGAGAACTGGGGTTTTAATACACTCAATGCACGGTGTCACCCTACTGGAAAGAGGCTCATCAGAACATGGCATGTCAGTTGTCACTTCACTGGGAACAGATGAAACCCTATTATCAGTACACTGTCTACAGGCTTCCGCTGCATCAGAAAACAGCTCGTCTGTGCAGTGTGTACAAAGATGTCACTGGTTTCACACAGGCTGTTACTGCAGCGGGGAGCTGTGTGATTAGCACAAAACACAAGAGCAGGGGGTGAGGGAGCAGCCTGGGGCTTTGCTAGGAGCATCTTCTGTGCCTGGTGACAGGCAGCAAAGGGTGGAGGGGAATGGACAGTTTCCTAAAGACCAGGATTTGGTTTCTCTTGTGTGCCAGATTAGGGCTGCTTAGCCTGGGAAAACTACACTGTGAAGGCTGAAAGAGACCAGAGACACCTCAATATGCTGCTCTGTGGGGCTGTGGTGTGTCTACTGAGAACAGGGTATGGCCTGTGGTACACAAGGAGGAGGAGCACGGTCTGAGTTCCAACACCTGCTGGGCCACTGCTCCTGCTAACCCCAGCAGTGACATCTCAGTCCAGTGCTGGTACCAGATTCCTTGCTCTAAAGAGAAGCAGCCAAGAGTCTGTGAATGGCATTGTCCTGTGTAGCAAAGTCTACCTAGTTTCTGCAGCCCATGCTCTGCAGATGTTCTCCTTCTCATCTGCCCCACTTCTCCCCCAGCACCACTCGGCTAATTCCTCAAGCGGGATACTCTAATCCCATATTTCTCTGACAGTTCCTTTCCCCAAAGCTGTCTCAGAAACCCAGGTGCCGGCTCCCCTCCCTTTTATCCCCCCAGACCAGGGAAAAGAGATGGCGAGCAGCTTTCTCTTGATTGTGTCGATGGGAGATGATTTTCAAGGTGAAATTTCTAGTTCAGTTGAGTCACTTTCATTCAAGGCGATGAGCAAAATGTCACCCCCACACTGAACCACACTCAATGCGCTGTTCTCCTATTGCATTTAAATTTACTCCACTTTTCCTTTCTGACACCTGTTTAAATCAATATCTTCCTCTCCAGGTCGTGGGCAGAATGTGCCTGGTCTCTCCGCACAGCGCTTCTCAAATCCACTAAAATCAACACAATAATTGAAATATTTTCAAGCTGATTACACCGCTGCCTGAGGCTAGGCTGGTTGCTAAGGGTAAGCTCCCTGGTTGCTAGGGGGAGTAAATCATCTTGCATTATTTGATTTTTGTTATAGATATGAAACCGCTACTCCCTCGATTAAATGTCTCTCAGTCTAACACCTATGGGACCTGGGGAAAGAGAAAAGAAAAGCAGCAACCTTGACCCTGTCAAATAAATATCTCTAACTTTTCCTGTCCTCCGGCTTCCAAACCAAACCTGTCTACTGATTTTTCCTTTTTTTTTTCTTTTTCCTTTTTTTTTTTTTTTAACCTGACTTTAAATAACAAAGCTGTGGGGACAAGCAGATGAAGAGAGGAAGAACTGTCTGTTCCATTACAGGATCTCTCAGCTTGGCTAAACACTCTCTATTTACTCCAAACATAGCATGATGGGGAGCTACAAGGATCTAATAGCCTTGAAGATGTAGAATTGCACCAATTACAGTTCCTGTTCAGCCCACGGCTCACGAGACACCAGCTGAAAGCGCAGGGCCGAATCCTGCTCCTGGGTCTGCAGAGTGCAAATGTGGAGCATCTCCATTGCAGAGATGGATTTCTCCTGGAGCAGAGTCCTGTTGGACACTGCAGATGTGAGCTCTCCAGGAGCCCAAATATGTGCAGGGAGTTTTGCTGGTGGAGCAGGAGCTCCTGCTGCAGTATGAATAAGAAAGCAAATCCCTGTGCCATGGACATTTTAAAGAGCCTCTGCTCCTCCTGGGATTTCATTATTTTCTTAGTGCAACCAGCTCTTGGATGAAGGTATTATCGCTGTAGGGTCCCCTCCAAAAACACTCAGAAATTAATGTGACCCAGTAAATCTATTGCAATTCACTGGCAGGGTCAGAGGTATAAGAGCCTCTTCTGCCATTTGGGCTGGAAACAACCAGCAGCCCAGGGTGTTTCTGAGGTAAAAGGTTACAGAGGGGAGCTGACTTGGTATGAAGTCTTTTTCGCCTCCTAAAATCTCCTATTCATCCTCACAACTGCACTTGGCTGCCCCAAATTCTCCTTCTCAAGTGAGAAAAGGAAGGTACAAAAATGTAGTTCAGCTGTTTGCCTGAGGCTGTGCAGCCAGTCTAGGTCCCGTCCTGACACCTTTCCTCTAGCTGCCATGGCATTACCCAGGGAGGAGTGTGCTGCTGAGCGCTGGCTTCTCATCCATTACCATGCTCCTCCTTCACTGAACCTGTTTCTCAAAGGGTAGGTGTAATCCATAATGGAGAGGAAAAAATAGCTATGTAAATGTTGTAAACCCTTTAGTTGCAACTATATGTGACAGCAATATCACCTCTGCCATGTCATCTGGTCCCTCAGCTGGAAATAAGGAAGAAAATGCTGTGAAATAAGTGATGTCAAGAGCTTCAAAAGCTGTTGGTGAAATAGATGAAAAGAAAGAGGCATGAAGGTCCTCACTGCAAACCTGGTAAATGAGAGGCTGGTGGTGAATGATGCTGTTAGCACAAACGAACTGGGCCAGGCCAGGCTCAGCCCAGCACTGGCTATGGAGAGCATCCCTGTGTTAAACACCACATTTGACTGCTGTTCCTGCTGAGCTATTCCAGTCACAGTGGTACTTTTGGGGGTTATTGGTCAAGGTATGTGGAAACATGCAGGGCATGGAGGAGTGGGATCACCAGGAAAGCCCTATAAACCTGGAGGACACACTTCCTCCAGCTTGGCTTAGTGTTCTTGTCCTTGTTTCCCCAAGTTTGCAGGCAGGATTCCTCTGCAGGGCACCTGTACCTGTGTCACACATTTCATGGCAAATTCCTGCAGCATTAAAAGCATTGCAATCTAAATGATTAATTGTTTAATATATTGCAAGCTGGTTACCCCTCCTGGATGTGCCATGTAACAAATGGAGTCGGCTGAGATCTCACAGTAGAGAGCTCCTCGTTTGACTTTTAGCCAGCAAGTGCTGTTGGTTTGAGCTTATAACTACAACCAGTGCTGCCACCACCTCCTCCAGCAGCCGTCCTGCTGGTCCTGAGCTTGATGTAAGACATGGAAGTGCTGCTGAAGGGTGGGAGCAAACTGGTCCTTCAGCCAACAACCAAGATGGGAGGTGTCAGGCAGGGCAGCTCCTAACTGCAGGGATCAGAGAAGAACATCCTGGAATACCCCAGGGCAAGCGAAATGCAGGTAACAGAGGTCTGGGCAGATGCTTAATCAAAGCTGTTACATCTTTTTATCAGATGTGTAAGGACTTGAAGTAAAGCCAAAAGTATATAACTCAATGGAAATGTTCCGTACCTGATATATAATGAACACACCTAGGGGATGCGATGTGGTGTTTCACTTACATCTTTAACTTACTTAAAAATCCATATTAAGTATAATTTCTATTTCAATATTGTACAGGTCACACTTTATGTTAAGGTTCCATTTATAAATAATTTATAAAGATTAATAGATGTTTTAATCAATAGCTAATCAATAGTGCAGTGACAGGGAAGCCCACCAGAGGGAATTGCCCCAGTCGTTGCAGGCATTTTGCTCTGGCTTGGTGACATTTGACCCTTGTTCTGGGCTGGGACTGAGGACTGATGCCATCAACAGCAGTAGGATGCTGCATTTCTCCCATCACTGGTGGTAGGAACCCTGTGGTCATGGGGCTCCCAAGAGGGAAGCAGCTGTTAAAGGCTTGGCTGTGCTACAGGGTCCAGCAGCCCTGTAGGATGAAGCACTCCTTTCTGAGCATCTCATCACCATCTGGAATTTCTGGGAGGGATCTGAATTCTGCACATGGGGAACACATTTTGCTGAAACCTAGTTATGACTTTTTAAAAGATCCTACTGAGAAATAATTATGTATTTTTTTAATACATCTTTTTGTCACACACTTTAAAGACTCATGCCCACATGGGCACTAGAAGGAAAATCTAATTATATCTTAAAAGAATATAGACAATTTAATACTAATACAAATACTAATGTTATATGAATTGATTGGTCAGAGGTTTCCAAAGCAAAGATGTACATGCTCATTCCCATTGGAATTTCAGGAGGAGCTAGGTGTCTAATTCCCTTACGAGTCAAATTCCTGCGGAAAGCTTCCAGAGCAGACCCTGTAGTTGAATACTAAGTGACTTTTTCATGAGTTCTTCTTTATGTGCCATGACCCTGTTAATTCAACTGGCAAGGCACAGATGGCACAACGAGCCCTCAACTCCTTGACCACTTTGGAAACCCAAGTGAAGCCATTTCGCAAAGCCAAGGGCCAACATCTTTGCCTCTGAAACCTTCTCTGCACATGAGTCTTTGAAGAACTTTTCCATTTTTAATGGCCAGAAATATCTGCCTGCTAAACTTTAACTACAAGCGTACCCAAAGCCCGTCTGTCTAGCAGCAGGTGGGCTAGTGAGAGTCACAGTCCTGCTGGGATACAGCCAGCTGTTCCCAGGAATGAATCTCAAGTAAATTAACAAACACCACACAAACCTGTCAATTGAATCATTCTTGATTACTGTAAATGCTGGGCTACCCGTTAAGGGCTTTCTTTCTCCATGCAGAGGGAGTTTCTTTATGTACTGTGTGTGTAACTGGGGCAAATGACACCCTGTCCTCTGGATGGAGGGTGCCTTGGTACCCATGTGGGGCAGCCAACTCAGACCAATGAGTCTGAAGTGGTGGAGAGGTCCAAGGTGGTTTCCTCACACGTTTAAAGGTTCTGTGGGCTATCAAAGGGCTCATGAGCTATTTGAGGATAGGTCAGAGCAGCCATCATCCTGTACCTTTTTCCTTTTGGAGGCTTCAAAGTGGATCAAAATCCAGGACATCCCTGCATGCACCAGCCATTTTCCACTTGGCAGGAGGACACTGAGAGGAGAACATCACCTCTGTGAAGATGAGAGAGCTGCAGACACCTTGAATTGGATGCAGAAGAGCGTTTGATACCAGATAACAGCAGTTTAGAGTGGCTTGTAGATATCGTATAATAATCAGGGTGCTGGGGGAGAAGCAGAAGGTCTTGGCTGAACATCTGTCCACCCAATGTTTGATTTTGTGCTTGAGCTTTGATGGTGTGTCCAAACCTACTGTGCAAAATTACAGACCTCTTCTTGTGGGTGGAACAGCAGCCAAATCCCTGAGTGCCAGCAAAGCTATGGCAAAATCCATCTGGGGTTGTTTGCCCACACTGCCTGTGGGTGATGGGTGTCCTGAAGTGAGGGTGTGGGAAAGCTGGAAATGACCAAGCTCTCCGAGCAGCAAAGAAACAGGGTTTTAAGGGCCAGCTGAGTGAGATCAGGCAGCTGAGAAACAGAGAAGAGAGACATGAGAGGGCTGGAGGCTGCTGATGCAGCCAATAACAGGGACTTGGAAACATCAGAAGGGAAGGCAAAAACACATTAAAGGAGGAAGAAAATGGACTGTGAAGAGATAACAGACTGAGCAAAGCAAGGATGTGGTCTGAGAAAAGCTGGAGAAGAAACCACAGGGAGGCAAGGGAATGGTTGTGAGGTTCTTGAGGGTAGAGGATGGAGGGGACACCAAAAAGACCACAGGGCAAGAGCTTTGGGTCTCACTGTCATCTTCCCCTGGTCGAGCAGAGGCCTGGCCAGCAGCTGATGTTCCCTTTGTGCTGTATGAAATGTGGCCCATTGCTTTCAGCTACTTGTGTGAGCTGAGGGTGGCAGATCGGACCTGTGGAGAAGAGCACTGGATGGCTGCATAAGGCATTGCTCATACCTTCAAAAGGATCTGACTGTTGGCAGTCCTCAAATCAGAAATGGCCTTAAAACTGGTTAACCGCCTTGCTTTGGTGGCATTTGTTCAATGTCCCTGTTTATTCTTGTAGGTGGTAATGGGAAAGAGCAGGGAGGAGTTGTACAGCATCACCCTGATCCCAGGCAGCAGAGCCTATTGGGATAAACCAGTGTCCTTCCCATGGAGGAAACATCCTGCTCTGTGCAGCACAGCAGATGCCTGGGCCGAGCAGGAGCCCACATAGGGCTGGGGGTCACCCCTTCCCTCCACAGGACCAGTTGTGCAGGAGGGCTGTTGCATCCTGCAAAGCTCTTGGTACATGTCCCCAGATGGTCTCCAGGCCTGATCCTTTGCCAGGTCTCTGTAGGGAGTTTCAGCGCTGGTGCTGGTTCATTCAGCTTTGGGCAGCCTGAGAATACGATACATCCCTAATTGACTATCGAACCTCAATTTAATTCCATGCAAGTCAGCAGACCTAGCACTGGGTTTCTGCTTGTGTGAGAACACAGTCCAAACCACTCTGATGTCAAGGACTCAGAACCAGAGCAGCCCCCATTCACTTCCAGGAGTGCAGGATTAGTCCCAGGGTGAAAGATTTTGCTTGGGAGGGTGCATGGGAGAGGGAGCGTGGCCGTAACCTTATCAGTGGTAAATCTCTGTCTGTCTGGATATTAGCAATGTGTTTTCCCAGCTGCGTCAGTGTATGTGTTTGTGTATACAGACTCAATTTATGTCATTTTGTAAGCAGATAAGTGTTTGTGCCAGACTCCGTGAGATTTTGTGAAAGGCGTGCTTACATGTTTGGATAGATTTAATAACAGCATGCATGTGAGCGTGTTTATATTTAGACAGGCTCATGGGAAAGGCTTAGCACACAGGGAAACGGCATGAGGATGGCCTGGATGGGTAGGGTTTCTTCTGGAGGCTTGCAGATTGGTCTGCCTTTTACATGGATGGCCTGACCTTGCCCATGTGTGTGGCTTTCCTGACCCTGCGTCCCAGGCTGCTTTGTGGCAGCTGATGCTCCCATACAGGGAGGGAGAGGATTTATGTGTGCGTAGTTGGATGCGAGACAAGTGCATACGCCATTTCATTTTGGTGGGTGCCTTGGGAAGATGCATTCTTGAAGATTTCCAATGGACAGATACAGAAGGGTAATGGTTATAGACCCATAACAGCATCCCAATGTATGATCCAAAACTCAGCATAGCTTCAGGGCACTTCCCAGCCCATCCCAGTATAGCTGAGGCACCACTTCACAGAGTCAAGCAAGACTGTCTCACTAAGAGCTTAGCCTTAGTCCGCAGTAGGTCTGCTGTACACTGAGGCCCATTTGTGGCTTGAGACACTGGCTGTTCAGTGCCACGCGTGGTTTCACGCGCTGTGCCTCGCAGCGGGCGCATTGCACTCACACACACACATTTCCAAGGAATATTTGAAATATCTGGGCTCACCTCAAGGGCTTGCAAACAGGGTCTGCCATGGGATGGCCTTGGGGTGGGTTTTGCTGGTGGGGTTCACTGGAGCGCAGAGGTCTTGGTTCCCATTGCGCAGCTGTTGAGGACAGAGGCGTCGCGCTCCCATGCCCCAGCCCTGTCGCCCTCTCACTTGGCCACCGCCCTGACTTTTGTCCTGCCGTTTGACATCTGTGACTTTGAAGGCGACACATCCCCAGCGCCGAGCCCTGCTCAGCCCCACCACCCCGGGCTGCCATCCAGCAGCATCTGCCAGCCCCAGCCCCATCGCCACCACCACCAGCACCCCCATCCCACCGGCTCCCCACCGCCCAGCGGTCCTCTGCGCTGGCGGGCAGTGTGCGGGATCAATAAGACACCTCCGACTCCTCTATTTACAAACTAGCTGCCTTCAGCAGCCAGGCTGTTTAAGCACTTCATTCCCATTCAGGAGGGCCATCTGCTGCCTTTTGCTGTAAGTCTCTCTGAAAACCTCAGCCTTGACAAGCTCGAGATATGTCAGCGCAGTTATCAGCGGAAAGCAACATCTGCCGTGCCTGACACCCACTATTGTAGGCCATTTAATCTGTCCCCCTCCTCCCTTTAACTGCAGACAACAGCTCCCTATATTATATTTTCCCACTCAATTAGCACTATCATCCTGCTGAAATAGAGGCCAATTTACCTTTAATGACATCATTGTTAGGAGAGTGGCAGCCCTGGCCGGTGGCTGGCGGGAGGCAGCCCGTGTTCCCGGCTCGGCGGGCGCGCGGGCAGCGAATCCGCGCTGCCTTCACCCCGACCGCAGACATTGTTTCCGACAGTTCGCAGAGGCAGTGTGGCGGAAAATTGAGTCCAGATTCATTAGGTTTTTTTTTCTTTCCCCCTTCTCCTCTCCCACCCTCACCCCCCCCCTTATATTTTTTCTCTCTCCGTCATGCGCTGCTCAAGTCAGTTAAATTGATACATTTCCTAACAAAATTGAAGTGCTTTGTGCTGCCAGCGGAAAGCCTGGTGACCCTGCGCGGCCCACCGAGCAGCCAAAACGAGTTGATGGATCCATTAGGCCGCGTAGAATGCCTTCCCCCTCTGCCTCCGCTCCTGAGTGACACTGTAAATCTGAACCAATTTCAGTCCCTAATCATCATTACAAACCCCTCCACTGTTCATTTATTACTCTACAATTCTAATACAGCACACGACTGGGTCAGCGCGCGGGGAGCTGGCGCGGCTGCGGGGACAGGCTTAAAGAGACCATAATCCTCCCCAGGTTTTATCGGGGAAGCAAACCTCATTTGGCCTTCCTTGGTCCCTGCATGCTGCCCCCCACCTCTGGTCCAGTGATCAGATGATGTCTGCCTGGCCTAGTGATGGGGAGTATGGCTCCAGAGCCAGGAGGAGCTGCGGGGCAGAGGGGAAGTGCACATCTGTCGGATGCAGGAATTGAAGCACGCCATGTGAACCCTGGAAGGTGCTGGAAGCCACTCTGGACCCTTGGCTGTGTTATGGACAGGAATCGGATGGGTACTGCAACCCTACAGCCACTCAAAACAGTTGTGCAAAGAGGGTATTTGGGTTGGTAAGGAGCTGGCGTGCGCCTGGGAAGGACCATGGAGCTGGGGGATGTTGTGAACTGGGGTCTTAGTGAGCTTGCCCATCAGTTTGGGTTAAATAAAGGACATTTTTTGGAGCTGAAAAGCCTCAGTGGACATCCCCGTAGGGACGGCTCCTCAATCAGAGGTAAGAGAGGCTGGTGAGACCCAGGTGATGCCAGCTCACAGCTGCATCCCACTTGGCCATCCCTGTGTCAAAAGATGCCACCTCACTTTTGCCAGCTTGGCAAAACCTCTCTCTGGCTACCAGCATGGAGAGTGGATGCTGATTGGGTGCTTGACCTGCTAAGAGTGTTTGTGTGCCTGCATGGAACACTTTTCCAACAGGCTCCTGAGGAATTTGTTTATTTGTTGTAGCTGATATTATTTTTTTCCCCTCCCTTTTCAGCAACATGCCTATCAACATCTCTGTAGGTGTGAAGCAATCAAAGAATTTATAAACCCACATCGTGCATAATCAGATTAATGGCATGATCAGACATGACTTGCTGGCACCTGGGATTGCTGTGGGTGAAATCGGCAGTGGCTGGAACACTCGCTGCTGGAGCAGGAGGGGTTGTGTGGAGATAGGCTGGAGGACCGGGGTAAAAGGAGGTGAGCAGGGTACAGACACCAAGAGTCCTGAGTCTAATCAGAGGCTCAGAAGGAGAGAATACAACTATGAAACAAGTGGCTGAAGTGTTCACTCTCTCCCCAGGTAGGCTTTACCTGTGAGGGCGTTTCTAGGGAGAGTAGTGTTCTTCTTTGATGGGACAAGAGAGCAGGAACAGTAGTCATGCAAGGGACTGTGATGGTCAAACCCCTCTTTGCAACTTGTTCCTTCAATAAAAGTCTGGGTGGCGAGACTGGACCTCATGGGAAAGACCTGTGCCTTCACTGGGATGCCAAAACCTGAGCTCTGACCATGGATCTGCCTACACAATCAGAGGGATGTCAGACTCCAAAAGAACCAGTTTTTCTGCTGGTGACAACCAAAGTGGGGCTTTTCCTACAGCTCATGAGCCAGACGAGTGTTTCGCTCCCTGCTACAGTGTCCCAGGCTTGAGGTCAGCCTCATCTGGAGGGAGACATGACAGCTACCATAACACCAGGGTCAGCCACAACCCCTGTCAGCCCTGGCTGCCACACAACAAAACTTCCCAAAGCTTTTTTCTGCCCACGGTCCTCATTAAGAGCAGCAGCAGCAATTTGTCATGAAATGAAACAGCATTTAAAAATACGCATTTGAAAGAGCAGCCCTGAAGCCAAGGGAGGCTGGTTGTGGGGCTTCCTGTGGAGATTTGACCAGGGTGAACAACTCTTTGCTTCAGAAAGGTCTGGTGACCTCCTCCGGTCTTAGCCCCACATCAGCCCTGGGACAGGACCAGTTTGCTTCCAAGCCGGAGAGGAGAACAGCATCTTGGCAGTGATGGCACCACTGTCTATGGGCAATGGCCATGTCTTTTAGGAAGCCTCTCTGCTGAAGTCCTTACCAGGTCAATCTGTGGTTGAATCATCCTCTCCCCATCACCCCCATGTACAGATATTTCTGTGGTGCTGAGCCAGCTGCCAGCCCTGTGACACAGCTCCTGTACATCAATATGTTGTCCCTTAGCATTTCCTTTCTGCTTACAGCCCGTTGGATGCCTCTCAACCCACACTGTTGTTAATGCTCCTATCTAAGACAGTCTGGATTAGTTTCTCAAGTAGCGTTTTGCAGCTAGGATCAATATCAAATGCTTTGCTGAAGTCTGGACGTGTTACATCTTCTGTGAGGCCTTTCATCCACTAATTTCGTAATTTAATCCAAGAAAAAAAGCCCATATCAAGTTGGTCTGGCATGACTTGCTCTTTATAAACCACTGTTGTTTATTGCTTGTGATTCGGTTATCCTCTAGGTGCTTTCAAACACGCACCAAACAGCCTATTAATGCCTTCTGTGACACTCCGGGTTTGATGAAACCCAGCCGAACCTGCTGCTCACACAACTGGGTTCAAGCACAGCTTGCTGGCAGCTGCTGGGACATATGTTCGCAGTGCACACTGAGGGCCTGATTCATCTCTCATACCGATGTAAGGCAGGAGTAAGTCAGATCAGCAGCAGGCTGGAGCATCCAGAGGCAGGTTTGATGCAGCAGATGTTGTGTTGCTGTTGCAGGCAGTATTCCTGAGCTTGCTTTTACCTGCTGTTTCCTACCATGACCCACAGGATCAGACATCAGGGTTTCTCTTGGGGCGGTGGGGTGGAAATTGCTGGCTACATAATCAGTGTTTTACGCCATTCAACTGGACAGTTCAGACCTTTGGATGACTGACCCAAAGACTAGTGTAAAGGCATTCAGGCTATGTCCAAATACATCCTGGTAGAGTGCCTGCTACAGAAAACGTGAGGATAAATACTTAGCAGGAGCATGTTGTCATCTATGTCTGCTCAAGTCACAGAAGTATACCCCTAGTGCTTCCTATAGCACAGCCTGGTGCCTGGTCCAGACCCGCTTCCTCTTCTGAGGGGGGTCTCTTTCACTTCTGACCTAATGATGATGATGATGCACTGTGCTGTGCTGAATTATCCCAGCAGAGTAATTGGATCATGCCCTGGCATTGTCAAGACCAAGGATGCCTTTGCTTCCCTGATTTCAGTGGAGCGAAGATCACAGCCAAGATGCTGAAAGAGCCCAAGAGGTACGGCAGTCTCTGTGTTGCATTAGCTGTGCTTCCATTGCCTACGGAGCTCTGCTGCTGTATAAATAATGGAGCTGACACAGCACCTTCTGGGATATGTTTTCTACACTTTCATAAGGCCTTCAGTAACTGCCCGGTGGTGCCTCGGCACAGCCAGCTTCCCCATGATCTATAACACTGACAGCTCAGGAGGCTTTTGAGGGATACGGCATACGAGAGTGAATTTCCAAAGTATTGCATGGGCTTGGGGTTGTATTGCTCCCTGCTGGCTCCCCAGGCTGGCACAGCGCTGCAATACTCGGAAAATTAACTCCTTTATGGCATGACACTCAGATCATGCAGCCCAGGGGAGAACAGGATGGATCCAGCCTGCTGGGATTTGCTTCAGCACATGCTGCTGGTACAGCCTTCTGGCCAAAGCAGCCTTGCACTGGCCAACAGTCCAGCTCTGGCA
The DNA here is from genome assembly GCF_034315485.1 of Pezoporus occidentalis. NCBI lineage: Eukaryota > Metazoa > Chordata > Aves > Psittaciformes > Psittacidae > Pezoporus > Pezoporus occidentalis. The sequence continues at coordinate 190,360 of NW_026913082.1, read as the reverse complement.
GAGTGCTCCAGAGCCTGCTATGGCTCACAGTTAAGCCAAGGAAAAGATTAATGGGACTTGTTGTAATCTCTTCTGGCATCCCAAGAGATTAAAATAGTTTGTTTCACTGCTGGAGCATAATCTTGAGAAGGGAAGAATTAGCCTAAGGAGGATCATGTTGAAGGGTCCTTAGCAGTGTGATTTAGAAAGTTCATCCGACCCAAGGTGCTGATCCTGCTCTAGTTGAAATTACACTGTGAACCAAATCACTTACTCCTCTTCTCCACCCTGCAGCTGGGACTTTGGATAGATTTCAAGGAAACAAAAGGCAAACAAACCTCACCCATAGGCACGAGGAGTCTCTGAAATTGAAGACATCTGTGCAAAGCTCAGAAGCAGGTGACTTTTCTGTGAGCTTCCCATCAGACCTGCATTTTCTCCTTAGGATGAAGGGTTCCCTGGGTTCAAGCCAAGCTCATCCAGAAAGACTGGAAGCCTTTCAGAGACTGGATTTCTGGAAGGGAAAGTCTTTTGCATTTATGGACACAAGCACATCCACATATTGCATTACAATGGCAAGCAATAACCAGTGTCTCGCCCTACAAAACAGATGTGAGGGAATGATAATATGACCTTCATTCATTGTTAACAGTGTTTATCATGTGTTTAGCCCCAAAATGGTCTCTTAAGGTCATCCTTTTCCCAGTGGAAGGCTGTTTTAGGAAGCAATGCTTTGGTGTGGGCATGGGGCTCTGGTGTGGGCTATTGCAACACCCTGTTCTCAAAGCTTCTTGTGCAGATGGAGCTCTCAATCAGTGGTGGGAGAAATGCAGTGGTGATGGTGGTTACCTGCACTGCGAGCAGGGGGATCTCCCTCAGAGCAAGATACTGTTAGCAGAGAGCCCAAGAGGGAGCTGCAGAGCGTTTAACATGACCAAATTAACCCCTATGGACAGGCAAACACTTGTTTACAGAGCAGAGAAAAGCAGAGATGGAAATTTATGGTGTCACTAAAAGAACTTCTCACCTGGAGTACAGAGAAGAGGCAAGAGAGATAGCACTATTTCCCACTGAAAGGAGGAGGAAAAGCTCTTAACAAATCAATACCCTTATTTAGTCAATAAACCCACAAAACAACCCCTCCAGGGGATAAACATGGAGAAAATTCACAGCTTGCAAACAGGCAGGCTCCAATTCTGCCCTCTGACAAAACGGTCTCAGTAAATGCGCTTGTCTCTCTTGGTTGCAGGGAGTTCAGCACGGAGCTGGTCTTTAGGGAGTGTGCAGGGCCAGGGGAAGATGCAGGCTGGAGCTGCGCACTTGGGAGTGCAGGCAAAGGGGTGAAGGGTCTCAGGAGTGCCCCGTGGTGAGGACAAGTGCGTTAACTTGGGTTAATGTCCCTTCTCAGCATGATGCATTGAACATCGCTGGGTTCAGCACTGTTATTGGGGGGAATGGAAAAGAGGAACCGGGTCCAGGCAAGGATGCTGCAGGCAGGATGGGAGCCTGCCTGGGGCAAACCTTTGAAGGGAATACATGAAGCTGCTCTCAGCGACACATCTGGCAGAAGTGCAGAAGTACCTTAGCTTAGAGAGAAATCATCAGGACTGCAAACAGCAGCCAACAGCGGGAGTCAGGAACTTGTGACATAGAATCATAGAATAGTTACGGTTGGAAAAGACCTTAAGATCGTACACGGCCCTAGTCTATGATGTGCAACATGTTAAGAAATTAATTTGAAATGCTTTATCCTTTTTTTTTTCCTTCCCTAAATATATACATTTACTTTTGCTTAGCCTGCAGGCTTTACGTCTTCAAGTTTTTCTCTGTAACCGTGAACTAGAAATTTGCTTGGAAGAAATCCAAATTGTTCTCGTATTCACCAGATTTCAAGAGCTGCAGCTTTGGGAAAAAACTGTTTCTGTCATTATAACACTCATGGTAGAGTCCCAGGAGCTGCCACACCAGAAACACAGCCGAGCAGCACCACAGCATGGACTCCCAGCACCTTGCAGAAGAATCCACCACCTTTTAGCAGCATAAACACTGGGTACCTGTTAAAACCAAGTAAAATTAAGGCTTTTGTAGCAGCTTTGTTCTGTCACAAATAAGCCTTTGGCCCTTTTGAATTATTTTTCTCTTTCTCTCCTCAGCCCAGGTCCCTGCAAACCCAGCTCTTGGCGCTAGACCTGGGGGCTGTACCACTGAGATGCTCTGCCATGCCAACACCCCAGAGTGATGCCTCCATCCACTGAATGGATCAGACCATGGGACTGCTCTACTAAGTACATGAAGTTGAAATAGAAACTTCGGACCAGAGTTTACAGGCAGCATTTTGGGTAAAAAAAACTGGAGGAATTCAAACAAAGTCAAAGGATTTCCATGGTTGTATCCAAAATCTCCCTGACCTGATGGAGCAGAGAATGATTTCCTTCTGGGTCTATGATTTTCTCTACAACATGGTTGCAGACTGTGACATGTGTTAAAAAGGAGACATCCTCAGTCAGGCCTCACCTATGTCGCTCCACTGAGCTGTGAGATGCTCAGATTTATTCCAGTCAAGTCCTGGCCCAATATATATGCTTCATGTTATATTTCATTTTTTTATTTTCCTCTTTCCTCCGATGCTGTTCGCTACCCAGAGCATCTGTCAAGAAATGAAGCACTTATTAGTATAGGATAGCACCTACCCTCTTGTGTTTTTGAGAAAACTCATGCTTGAAATGCAGCCAGAGGTTGAGTTAGAGGAAATATCTGACTGTTATAGTTCAAATTTGGGTTCTAATTTTGTTTTGGAGCTGTACATTCACAGTTGGGAAAGCTCCTACCTAATCTTATTTACAGTTGGATAAAATCTGTAAGTCCCGGTATGTATTAGTATGTTCTATTCTGGCTCCTTCCATAGACTGGCAAGTTTCCAGACTCACTTGGGTAAGGTTCAGCAAGCCTGTACTGAGTTTAGAAATGGGGGGCCATGGAAAGTATGCTGGACACTTTGTACCCGAACCTGTCTGTCTGCTTCAGGTACCTGTTTTTGCCTCATGAAGCTGCTGAGAAAAGTCACCAAGAGCTGATGTAGGCTCTTCCTGCATTTGGAGAAGAGGTTCAGAAATTCAGGCAAGGACAAGACATTTAGTAATGCAAGAGGCTGCTACTTTGGTGTAAAAGTGAGGAAAGCCTTTGGATCTGGGCCCTCTCAAGAAACCCAGACGTCTCCAAAATGAGTATTTGGCCCCAGTCACCTGGCTCCAAAATGCTGTTAGAACTTGGATGTAGGGGCCAGACCCCAATCTCAGCTCTGCTGGTAAATCCAGAGTATTTCTATCAAAACGCCAAGATTTATGCCAGCATAGCTAGGATTGCATCCAGGCCCCTGGCAGCTAATGCTCTAGTAATTGGATGCAAATGTGCTGGGGTAGGCAAGGTATGAGGGGGGTTCAGAAAGATAAAGGCACTTCAAATATGCCATGTAGACAATCTGTGTTTCCTGAAAGAGAGACATCTGTATCTCTAAATTTAGAAACGATGCTCTCTTTGCAGCAGGTAATAAACCAGCAAGCGCTGTACATATTTTTTTCTATTTTGAATTCTGTTAACTGACAATTTAACCTAAAATCCCTCGTTTTTCCTACTTGTTCAGCTGTAAATAGAGACTGACAGTTTATTTTCAAACACCCTGGTCGAAAAAAAGAACCGCCGCAAACCCACACACCACAACCCACCGGCATCTGAAATAAATACTTATGGGCCCATGACAGACTGCAGACGTGCAGTCAGTGCTCCGCAGCAATCTCTTGGAGCTGTCACACTCCGTGATCGGTCTTTTACAAACACAAACACTGTTGATTTCTTATCAAATGTAAAACCTCCGCAGCTCTTTCGTAAATGGTTACCGCGAGCATGAAATCGACATTGTGAATCACATGTGACACTGCCTTGTCTGCTTGTAATTGGGCTGCGTTGGGGAAGGTGCCGGCGCTGAGCCAGCCCTGCAGGAGCCCCACTGCCCAGCACCCTGTGAGGAGGGAGGATGAGCTTATCCGGCTGGGTGCTGGGGAGGGGTTTGCTGCTTTATTTGGTGCAAGAAATGCTCCATCCTGCCTGGGTGGTGGGGTTACCACGCATGGGGTGCAGTTGGCTGTGAAGAGGATGTAACTCTTTACTAGGGAGAATTTGGGGTGGGAGATGCATGGGGAAGGGGGTTTGGGTGCTGTCTGTGCCACCCTGAGAGGGGCAGGGGGGAAAGTAGCACGTTAGCAGGATCCTATTCTGCCTACACACCCGAAATGCCATCTGAATACCTGGAGTCTGTTGGGGTGTTGCCCATGGGTCCCAGTCCCTGGAGCAGACCTGCTGATGGGAAAGGATCCCCCTCCAATAGCCCCTGGGCTCTCTCTCCATTTCTGACCATGCAGGAGGGCCAGCCTGGCATGTGCTGGCTGCTTGATGCTCACTCAGCTTGGACAGACAAAAGCCCTTATCCTTTCCCTTCCCAATTCTTGCTATTTTTTGGCATAGCCCAAATGAGTAATTCCCTGGGTTGAAGTTCCCTGGGTGTCCCTCCAGGGTTTGGCTTTAATCCTTACTCTCTCCCACATTTGACATGAGGTGGATCTGTTTTCTGAGCCTCCCTGACTTTGGGTCCAACCAGGCAACCCCAAAATATTCTCCTCCTTGCACAGATGTATTACCTAGCTTGGATTGGTACAACTGAGGTGACCTGTTAGAATAAAACACAGAGATGCAACGGAGTTATGAAACATTTCCATAGAAACATTTCCTGCATCTCTATCTATAAATAAAACTATGTCCTATTAACCAGGAGGTGGAAGATGAGTAGAAATAGAGTGGTCTATCTATTTATATAATGATATAATCTATCTAAATAAAACTAATCTATTTTTCATGCCATCTATTTCTCTAATCTAAAATATACTCGTTACCATGGAGTAATGATGTCACTAAAATGAATGACACCCATAAATGCAGACGAGCTGTAGTTATTCTGATGATCCAGGACTTCTTTCTTTGCTCATTTGCTTAATTTTACACATGTGAGGAGTAGCTTGGAGCAAAATAGGATCACACCAGCAGCAAGCTGAGCAATGGTCCCGCTGACCGTGGACTCAGGGCCTCGCTCCATGATGTGTCACACTCCATGTGGTTTTGGGTACACGTGTGTGCCATGGAGGTGCACATCCACCAGGAGAAGTTTGCGTTTGCTCAGTTCTGGATGATCGCTGTTTTATTTATCAGTGTTCAGGAGCAGCACAGGGTTGGGTGCTCTGTGTGTGTCTGTGCTCCACTGCGAGAAGTTTAACTTAACGCAGTGTTGCATTTAATTTATGGAATGCAGCCCGTTGCTATGGCATTGAGCACATAAAAAAACCCCAATCAATAAATAAGCGAAATTGGTGTCAATGGGAATTTTGTACAAAGATGAGTACCAGAGTATGACTCTTAATTTAGAGAGGCAAAGACACAATTTCTTTCACCCTTTCTGGATGTAGTTTCATCTCCTCCTCTTTGGAGAGGTACATCTCCTGACCAAGAGTTACGTCTGTTTTGATTTTACCCAAGAATAATAAAAGATGTTTTCCTTTTGCTGGATTTATTGAGACCTCTGGCATTCCAGGAAAGGAGTTTCATATTCAAGGATGGAACTTACAGTCTAGAGCATCCAAAGGAAATTAAGTTGTGTATCAGTATGACATACGCATTTGTTGGAAAGTCCTTCGAAATGCAAATAGTGATGATTTGGTGAGCCAGGCAGGCTGAAGTAAATAGGAAGTATTTAATATGCAGGATCCACATACAGGAGTGAAAAGAAAAATGCCAAAGTGTTGTCTCCTGTTAATGTGACCTGTGAGCAGGGGATTGCACAAAGTCTCTTCTCCTCCGCAAGGTCTTCTTAATACATATGCTCATTCAGCAATGCTGAATTGGATTTTGCCTATGCAAAAAAAAAAACAGAGGCAAAATCTAAGTGTGAAAAGGAAATCTCACCCAGAAACTCTAAATGATTTTTCTTTTCCGCAATATCATCAGTCAGACAATTTAAACGCAGGCTTGAGTTGGAGTTCTGCAAATTGTGGTGGCAAGTGGGTATACAGCTGTGGCTATATCAGCCACCAAAGCATTACTGCATTTGGGTCTGCAGAGAGACAATCCTACAGGAAGAGTGGATAAATGGGATACAAAGCCTTACACATAGACCTTGAAAATAGAACTACAGAAATCCCCATAATTATCCAAGATCACCATTCTTGTCTCTGTGCAGCAACCTCACCAGCTTTGAATGAATTGACCAAGTAGGACAAACCTTTGTACTCTTCCTTTTGCCATAGAGCTGCAGGAGACTTTGGGCAGGTGATGCCCAGGAGGTGAACATGTAGTGTCCCTGATGAGACCAGGACAGAGCCAGAGGTGGAGCAGCACAAACCCAAGGTAATAAGCTATGTTGTGCTGTTAAAATAATCTGTATGCGCAGCAGCCAGGCCCTAGCACTTGAAGGGCGAATAAATGGGATTTGCCACTGAGCTCCATATTTAAGGTTTCCTGCAGCCTTTATTGCTGCCATCCTTTCGGTTGTTCATCCTCCCCTTCCTCTCTCCGTGGTGACAGACGCATTTGATGGCTTGATTCAGAGCCCACTGGGGCCAGCAGAAAACCTCCCTTAGACTTGAACAGACCTTGGGATGGACTCCTGGCTCCCGGCTTAGATGTGGTCCCCAGGACAGCCCCCATTAGTGCTGACCCACATTCAGCCCTATGCATTTCCCATCTGGGTAAGTGCTGGGAGCCACCGGGGATGACCTAGTTCAGAAGACTGGCTCTTTGGAAGATGTTGACAATAGCACTGGGCTCAGATGCAGAGTTCCCCATCCTCCCAGGGTCTCCTGGCTGCTCCCCATGCCCAGGCATCTCTCTAGGGGTGAGGATGGATGGGGCAGCCCATGATCACTCATTCTCTGGAGAATAGAGCTCACCAGAGACCAGCAAGCCCCTGGCCAGCCCTGGCTCTCCCTGAATGAGAGGGGAGGGGAAAAAAAATCCAAACTTTAAGGTATATGAACTGTGAAATTAAATCGAAATACTCAAATAAAGAATCACATAACAACATAAGCAAAGATGTTTACCAGGGCTTGAAGTTAAATACAGTTTTTTTTCATAAACCCTAACACCAAATGTAATAAAGTTCTCTGGAATGTTAAATATAATTTACAAGGGAAAAAATAACTGCCCTGCTGCCATAGGCCGTCCCATGTGGTGTCCGTTTCCAGGGATCAGTCCGGGAGCAGAAGGAAACATGCACTGCCATACTTTGCTTGAGATTTTTCCTTATCCAGAGTAATTATGGCCATACCCTGTGAGTCTTTTCTCGATCCACAAAGCAGCCAACAAACAGGAGGTAAATTATCTGTGCTGCATCTCCAGCGAAAGGGATGCCTGGAGTGGGAGCATCGAGTCAGGCTGCTTGGCTGTGCAGGGTCCCAGCTGCCCTTGTTTGGGGTCCCAAGCAGACGGGAGCACGGCCCAGCGCCTTTCATCACCCATCTGGACTTTGCAGCGCCTGAGCTGAAGCTGCAAAGTTCAGTCCAGGGAAAAATCACAGTCTCACAGGATGCTTATTCCTTGACTATTGCCCTTCTCACTCCCCTGGCGTATCTGACATTAACACCCCGAACTGACAGCACAAAGGCGGCATCTGGATAGCATAGCCTGTGGCTCTGGAGTCACGGCTGGTGGACTTGTGGTGCATCCAGATATATTCATTAAAACACTAATCAAGCAGAAGCTCATTTGTGGAATTGTCTTTGAATTTAAAAGGGAAAAAAGATGGTCAAACTACAAAGCCACTGCAGTCCAGAAGTGCTCTTCCCATAAAAGGCATGCGACAGCCCAGGCCTGTTAATGCCAATCACACTCCTGGATGCCCGTATGGGTTTGCCAGGTCCTGTTGGAATGCCAGGGAGCGACAAACCAGGCATGGTGATGGCAAGCTGGGGATGAAGAGGTCCTCTGACAGGCTGTGAGCAGCTCCTGCGTGTATACACAGACTGGCAGGTCTATGTGTGTGTCTACTTAGGTGGATCCTCTCCTTTGGTTGCACTGGCATGTGGCAACTATTAGAGGAAGGACTAGTAATATGCATTACATATAAAATAACATACCCAAAGACTATTTCACTGTCACCCCCTCTTTTGTGGCGGGTTGAAAGGATTTATCTCTTCCTTCTTACTAGCAAAACTCCCAGTGCTGTGAAGTGCCCCCAGAGTGAATGTCCCCCCTGCAAGTGTAACCTTGGTGGGAGTTTTGACAGTTCTAAATGCAGTAAATGGTCTGTCTCAGGTTCCCAGTGTCCACAGCAGCTTTAGTAACACCATCTTTTTTTGGGAACAGAACCAGCACATATCAGTCTCTGCTCTCTTCATGATACAGACAATAAGGAGGGAGAGATGATGCTTACATGGGGTCCAGACCCCAAACTTGGTATGTTTTTTACTGGATCAGTGGTAGATTTTAGTCTTTGGACCTGGATCTAGGACAGGCCCTTCTCGAAGGGAGGGGAGATACAGATAAATTGCTGAAGAGGAACGTTATGCTCAAGGGAATTTTCTACTCTAAAGACACACCGATGGGTCTTGCTCTTACTGCAGCTTGGGACAAAACCCCACCTTGACTTCAGGAGGGTCTGGGGGCTGCTTGGGAGCTGAGTGAGCAACAGAGATACTCTGGCAGCTGGAGATGATCAGTGATGGGGTCCAGGGCTTGGGGGCAACCAGACTTAACCAAGAAAAATCCAATCTCTGTAAAAATCCTCAAAACCCAAATCCCCCAAACCTTACAGGAGAGAAAGTGCCCTCAAGACAAGCTCCCCACTAGGACTTGGTTGGACAAGGAGATTTATATGTGCTAAAACTAAACTAATTTTCAGCCTCTTGGAGGAAACAAAATGACTGTTGCTATCATGGTGTAGCGTGAAAGCCTGGGTCACGGAGGGACGGGAGACAATCCTTTGTTCCAGCAGTCCCAGGTGCATCATGTACTGGGCAGAACTTTAGCTTACAATTTGGGATTAAAGTAAATCCTAGTATTTTTCTGCATGCCTGCCCGCTCCCTGGCTCCCAGAGACTGCTGGGTAACTGCCTATTATCCCGTGGTTCCACTTCAGTGCCCTCCCCAATAAAACTTTTCATATCCTTATAAACGAACTAGATTGCCGTGTTATAAACATTTACACTGTGCTAACAGATCATCTCCGCACATCAGAATTGGCTAAATTCCCTTTTCCAGATGAATATATTGAAGGAGATTAGAGATATGATAGCTTTTCAGATTGCTGAACCCAGAGAAATTAGTTTAGTGAGCATTTACAGAGGCTAAATTGGAACCATTAAATAGTGGATTAAATTGATGGTACTTTCATTGTCTGTCCTTCGGTACTGCTGTAAAATCAATTAGCCGTCACTATTCCATTCTCCATATAGTGAGATTGTCAGCCTGGCTAGGAGCTGCAGAGCCTCACAGCAGTAGCAAGCAGTGTGAAAATACACCTATTAGGTGATGTGGCATGAAATAACATCATAGGGCAGAATGTCCCAGTGAGATTTATCCCAGCCTTATCTCTACTTTAACAGAGAGGGGACAGACAATAGACTCTGGTGACACTCTTATCCTCCGAACATGTGCACCAGGATGCTCTCTGGACTGACAATTATTACATTGCCTCTCGACTGTCCTGAATTTTGCATTGGAAATCCCTTCCTTGCCCCCCTCTTAAACTGGCAGTGTCCCACATTAAGAGCGGAGGATTTGAGCAGAGTAGGTTTGCATCTGATTTGGGGGAAAAAAATAAAAAGGATACCAACTCTCTCCTGATTGCTTTTGTTAGAGCAGCCCCAAGTCCTGTTGGCTGGCTCATTTATTAACACATCTCCAACCAATTTCAGGGGCCAGCACAGCTTTGCCATAAGCTAAGAAACTGAGGCACAGGCACGAGGAGTGTCCCACAGCCTCCGTGACACAGCGAGGACCACACCAAGTACTTGCCAGCCCTTTTCAGCTTGTTTTGCACTCTAACTTACATTGGGGGGGGAAGCCAGAATAAGGTAAATAACTTGCTCCCAGGCCATGGGGTGAATTGGGGAGAATGAGGTCTTTTCATCCTCAACCCACTGACATCCCACCACTGCTTTGCCAGGAATAGAGAGAAGTCCTAGAGCAGTGCTTGCACCCGCTGCATGCAACTGGGGAAATGGAAATATTCCCCAAATTTGTGCTATTAAACTCTTCTCTTAAAGTTTGAAATTAAAAAGTAATGAAGAAAACAAGTCTCCTAAATTTAAGCTCCAACCTTTTGACCTTGCTCCTGACATTTTTCCTCCCAGGGGAGGTCTTAGCCCTGGTTTGAAAAACTGTCATCCCCATTGTCAGCCGTGGGTGAACTGGAGGAGATTTTCCATCCCCAGAGAGCTTTCCTTTCAATCTTTAAGTTTTCTATTGAACATGGAAATGGAAAAAAACCCACATTTCCAATAAAACTGCATCCAGTTCCAATTTCTTGCATTGATGTAGCAAAGTTTTTTAATCCCTTGTCAACGTCTTAGTTATGCTTCATGAAGGAACCATCTGGAGCTGCTGGGCTTCATATTAAATGTTTGCCAGGCTTGTAATATGGGCACTCTGTCTTCTCAATAGAACTCCTCTTTGCAGGGGATAGATGGGACCCCAAGTGAGGCTTCTCACTTTGTTTAGTGAGCTAAACTCATAGGATGTTCAGATTCCCCTTATCCTGAGGAGGATGTGGGTCAAAGTGGTGATTTCAGTGCAGTTATATTTGATGTAGTGTTCCTCTGCTGGACACAAGCCTTTCTCTTTCCTGACTGAAGTGAATGTGAAGCAGCATCCCAATTGAGATCCATAAACCTGCGCTGCAAGTGCTTGTTCCCCAAGTCTCCATCTCCTGAGACCAGAAAGATGCTGTCCCTGTGGAGACCACGCAGTGAATATGGGCTAATGCTCCCACGTGTTCTCAGCTCAAGGAAGCAGGGGGAGATGTGGAGGGTGACAAGTAATGTCAGCCCAATACTATTGCCCTGGGTTTGGTCATGTTTACAGAGACACCCTCCACTACTCCCCTAATCAGGTCTTGCTCTGCAAGGCAGCAATCAGCGTTTCGTTATCACTGGAATCTCATTGCTAATTGAGGTCTGAGAGCCTTTATTTCCTGGACATCTCATGCATGGTGGGGGCACCACCTCTAGCAAATAAATCATGTCATCATCTGTTTGGCGTCGCTCCCCTTTGCAGAGGGCTGGGGATGACAATGGACGTACTTGTTTCCTCAAAACCATCCTTAGGGCTTCCCCCGCTCCACCACTTGGCACTCCACATGTTCCTTGGGGTTTCCAGCACATCTCTGTAGACAGAGCCTCCAAAGTGGATCTCCACTGTTAGTCTTGGAGTAAGTTTGCCAGGCTATGGGTAGCCATGTACATGCAATTTCCCTATCTATTCCCATTTATAGCCGACATATTTTATTGCATGGCATCTTCTTCTGTTCCTCTGCTTGTAATTCCTACAGCTCTCTTTCTGTGGGAATTGTCTAAAATTTTCCTTCTCTGTTTTTTCAGGGATACCCATCTGCAACTGCTGTAGGGACAGATTTAGTGAGTATTAGGTCAACTTCAGGGTGATGCAACATGTGCTGACGCAAATGACAAGTTTCCATCTTTTTGTAGTCCCCACTTCCCTCCCAGGGAAGGAAGAACTGATGTGACCTTGAGAAAGCCAAGCTGCCCAGCTGAGCCTCAGTGTCCTGTCTACTGGGACTCAGATCAGGTACGTCAGAGAAAGATTTCTCCTGCATGGAAACAATTTATTCTTCTCTTTTTCCTCTGAAGTTAAGTCTTTGCTTCTTCTACATTTTTTTTTATTGCATGTAGCCTCTTTTAAGACTTAGTTCACATTATTTCTTATCTACCTTAAAGTTTCCACCCCGTGGCTCCATCAGTCCCTTGTGTCCTCCCAGCCCAGCTGCATCACTGTCCTACTTCACCGCGCCTGTGATGCTCACTCTAACATGCAAAGCAGACTCAGCAGAGCAACAACTTTACCTTGGAAAAGTATAGTTTGGCAAACTACTTAAAACTGCTCAGCCTGGTGACCCTAGTCCTCAATGGCTTGCTATGGATCCCATAGCAGACTGTAGCAAGTCGCACTTTCTGACTCACAAATTCACCCCTTGCTACTGAGGAAGGGTGCCATTCCTTAATCAACAGAGAGCTTCAGCAATCAGCCTGCAAGGTAGATCTAACTGCTTCTGCCATTGCCCCATTTATCTTCATTTCTATTTTTGCATTGATGGGTATCATACACCACAAAGAGCCAGCCCAGCCGTGAAATGACACCGGACTGGCAACCTCATAATTATCTGGGTTCACGTATGAATTCTCTTCAATCCCTTTGTGACACTCCATTGCTTCCTCATAACTTCCTCATCTGACAGATCAGCACTGTGCACCCGAACCGCCTGAGAGCCCCTGGGTAATAGCCTCAGGGACAAAGTTAGCCCTGGCAGAAGTGGGCAAAGATGCTTGTTGGCTTCAGAGGGAGTTTTGCTCACTTTGTGCCAAGCCTGAATATTGACCAGCCTCTCTTCCATGCACAAAAAGACCTCAGCTCCTTTATCTGCTGTAGGGGAAAAGTGTTGGGGGCTGTGGTAGCCTACAGGCACATCCTTGGTTCATGCGGTAACTTGGAGATGTCTCCTCCTCCATGTTACTAAGATGTAGTCTGTCTTATGGTACTCGTGTCCAGGCACATTCATATTTTTCCTCCATATTTGCACTAAGACAACACCAAAATATCTCCTGAAGATGATGGGGTTGGTGCTGGCACGGTGCACATCAAATGACTGATCAAGTGCAGAAAGCCTGAGCTCCACCCTCTGCATCCATCTCCACTACCATAGTGGAGCATGGAGACCATGGTAAAGGAGAAGAGGGTTGTCTGCCCTGAAGAGCAAAGGCCACCAACCCCCAGGCTGGAGCAGCACCTGGACTTTGGCCCAAGTCTCATCTAAGAGCTGATGGGTATCCTAATGTGGCTTCATGCTCTTAACTCTGGATGAAAAGCCAGAAACTGGTGCATTTTATACCTGGCTGCAGTGCCTGTGTCTCTGTTTGGTCCTCACTTACTCATACCTGGTGTTAAGGTCTGCTCTCCCAGGTTCGAGGTGCAGTGCTGCAAGGACCCAACCTGCTCTGGAGGTGCAGGATGAGCCACAATAGTGGGAGCACGGGGGTAAGCTCTGCAAGAGGGTTAGGGGACTTGCCCTATCGCATTCAAACTGTGATGCCCCATCCCATGCAAACAAACTGTGATTCAAGCAAACCCCAGCCCCAAACCCCCTTGAAGGTACTCCCCCTCCTCAGCACCCAGGCAGAACACAACCCATGAACAGGTACATTTCACAAGCCGGTGGAAAAGGGATGCTAGCAGCAAATCCTTGGATCCTGCTGCTGCTTGCATCCCTCTCTGGCTTCCCCGGTGCTGGCAGCGCTGTGTGGACAAGCCGGGTGGTGGGTGTTGTGCTGCTCCAAGCCCCTGCTGCTCAAGGCAACTGCCTTCCTCACCCGCATCCTGGGCCCCTTCTGCCCATCAGAGTCACAGCGTGTGTCCCCAGCGAGGGGGGAGGACAAATCCTGCCGTCAGGGGGTAGAGGGTGACTGGTGTGAAGCTGCGCTCAGGCGAGTGCAGAGCTGCTGAAGCCAGGGAAAGCCTCGCTACTGGCTTTTAATTTGCTTTGGATCGTGGCCATTATCATTAGAATAATCTCCAGCAGGTGATAGGCAGGAGTAAATTAATTCTGAATAAAACCATTCGGGGGTGGGTGCCAAGGAAGGGCAGGGGTGGGCATCGGGTACTGCCTTCGCGGGTCGGTCAGAGGGGATGTTTGGTGACAAAGTGGACTTGGAAGGAGCATATTTCCCTCCTGATGTTGTATTTGTTTCTGCTAAGGATCCCCAGCTCCAAAATGCTCAAGCGAGTGTTTGACAATGGAGGCAGAGGGTGGTGGGAGCGGGGTTATTTATTCGATTTTGGTTTTAATTCGCCTTGTCCACTGAAATCATGGGCATGAAAACAATTGAAAATAAATTATCTCCCATCTCCAGAAAGAACCTTTCACTGCTGTTCCTGGAGCCACCCGGACACATGAACAATTAATCCTCGACTCCAGACCCAAGTGACTCAACCAATAAAACAGCTGTCAGCTGCCGGTCTTGGGGAGGTGCTGCCTAATATCCCAGGAGAGGATAATTATTCTTATCTGATTTGGCTCTGGAATGAAATCATAAAAAGCCTCGTCCCATTCTGTAAATTCAGTTCTTCTTAGCAGGTTAAGCAGAGCCCAAATGACTAACATTTCTGTCAGCACCGACTCTGGCTAAGGGCTAATATACCATGAAGAATAACCCAATAATAAATCTTATTACAGGGAAGGAGGGGGTGTGGGGTGTGTGTGTGTGTGCGCAAAGAGGGAGTAAGCAAGAGTGCGAAACCTCAGAGACAACCTAGGAGGGTGCAAGGCAATTCCAGGGGCTGACAAAAGTGGTTTTGGATTGTTATTCTGAGGGAAATTTCTGATTCATCTTGTTAAAAATTCCCCAGAATATTGACCCAAATCTGAATGTTCTGGGTGGAAATGGTTCTGAAGCCAGAGACTAAATTTCTTTTTCTTTGAGTGTTTCTCTCTGCTACAAGCAATGCCTCTTGGTGTGCAATGAGAAAATATTGTTGATACACCCCCCAGTGCAGAGAGACACTTCTTTGAAAGCATGGCAGTGATTTGGGAGCACTGACCACCAACAAGACTTCAATGCTCCCTGGGAAAGAAAATCCCACTGGAGCCTGGAGGTGGAGAAAAGGGATGCTACATGCTGCATCTCCTACCTTTAGGGGGGCAGGTAAACACAGATCCATTGAGTTTTTCCTTGCCTGGCATGTCTCTAGCACACCCCTTCCAAGCCTGTCAGACCCATCTCTGTGCCCTGCTGTACTGCAGGGCCAGGGCTGGGTTACCCAATACCTCGTGGGGGCTGAGCTGGGTAAGAGGTTCACAATCGAACATTTCTCTCTTCCTTTGGTGAACACAGGCTCGGACGCTGAAGTCGATTTCTTGGGAAGGACCTGCTCTTTGGAAATGGTGAGCTCTCCTTCATCACGGCAAGATTTACTGCCTGGGTGGAAAGTACTTTGTTGGGGGGTTGGGGCAGGGTGTTGAGTTTAAAGTTCAGGATGACCTTTGTTGCCTTTCATACCGCTGATCAAGAGGCTCCTGGAAATAATGACCGTGCAACTCAATCTGATGTCCCTGGGTCTCTATTTCCACCAGTCTCCCAGGCAGGCAGTTTCCCAGGCAAGCAGGATAGATGCTGTCTGAAGCACCGTGTGATGGGACCCAGCCAGGGCATGGGGACAGTGGGGGGAGAAGGCTCAAGAGGCACACGGGGGCTCTTGAGTTTGGGAAACAGATGAGAGGTCTGGTGAGGAGGAGCTCAGCAGAAGATTGATGGCAGAGCTCTGGTGCCACCAAAGAGTTTCTCCAGCGCCTGGGAAGGACGTTAAGGATAATAGGGACCTAGTGGCCAAGAGGGGGTTGAAATGAGCCTCAGACCTCAGCAACAAAACTCTGGTTACAGCCACACAAATCATGTGCGATTTTGCCTTTGGTTTGTTGCTCCATCCCAAGGAACCAGCAGTGGCTGAACACTTAGGGGACTACAGGGACAAAGTGCTAAATGGAAGAAAAGGAGATGCCCCCAGTACTAAAGTGATTTGGAGCCTGTCTCAGCTTTCCATGGCTGCCCGGGACAGTTGCACCATGACATTGCCATTGCAAAGCATGTGATGAAAAGGACATGGAATTGTTGGAACAAGTCCAGAGGAGCCCATGAGTATGATCAGGGGGCTGGAGCACCTCCTGTATGAAGACAGGCTGAAAAAGTTGGGGCTGTTCAGCCTGGAGAAGAGAAGGCTGCGTGGAGACCTCGTAGCAGCCTTCCAGTATCTGAAGGGGGGCTATAGGGATGCTGGGGAGGGACTCTTCATTAGGGACTGTAGTGATAGGACATGGGGTAAGCGGTTAAAATTTAAACAGAGGAAGTTTAGATTGGATATAAGGAAGAAGTTCTTTACTGTCAGGGTGGTGAGGCACTGGAATGGGTTGCCCAGGGAGGTTGTGAATGCTCCATCCCTGGCGGTGTTCAAGGCCAGGTTGGACAGAGCCTTGGGTGCCATGGTTTAGTGTGAGGTGTCCCTGCCCATGGCAGGGGGTTGGAACTGGATGATCTTAAGGTCCTTTCCAACCCAAACTATTCTGTGATTCTGTGATTCTCCCAGGCCTTGTTGGAGGGGCAGTCAGGTACAATTTCAAGGAGAGGCAAAGCTGGGGGTACCAGTGGGTCAGCAATGCTGTCTCTGAGCTGAGGAGCAAAGGAGAGCATGGGGTGCAACAGCACTGTGGAAGGTGGTGTTTGCCCAAGGCAAAAAGGGCTGCAGTGGAGGATTCTCAGGAACCAGCATGACCCAGACTGTCCTGACACCGTGGGGTGTTCCAGTGAGGAGGAGGGCAGCCATGCTGATGGGCTATTTAGAGCAAGGGGGACACAGCCCACAGGTGTCATCCAGATGCAAGGTCATCTTCCATGGCAGAGACATCAGCTTTTATGGCTCTTTCCTCTTTGCCTACAACCATTGCACAGGGAGCAAGGGTGCAGCGAAAGGCAGTATAAATACCACACATCAGTGCTTGTGTCCAGAGTGCCTCTGAGCCAGGCAAACCAAATCTCTAAAAGGGTGGACAAATATTTGCTGAGAAAGGCTCTTCCAGGCCTGGCTTGAGTTCAGGCTGATGGCTGAATTGTACATAGATTCTGGAGAGGCAAGGCCAGGGACCTGGATTTTTTAAAAGAGAGAATTATCTGTTCATGGAAGAAGTGTTAGGACTGCTAGAAAGTGCTGTAATCCCTTAGAAATGGGGATAAATCAGGGATGGAAACGTATATAAATTTCCACAAATCACATATTCATTATTGCAATCTGTGTACAATTAGATAATACTGCACTAATAAGCCTTTATACACTTCATCCTTAAAAACCCTCTGAAATTTTGTTTCTGGAATGATACTCATTTATGCCTCATTGTCCTTTCCAGTGATCATATCTCCATCTGCTGAGTGAGTCTGGTAAGACTGACCAGCACAAACCAGCACAAAAGCCATGTGGGAACAACAGTTTCAGTTGAAGGTGAGCTTTATTGTTTATTGTATGAAGATCTAAAGAGAGAGATAGACAACTGATGATACCACCCTGGGACAATAAATTAAGCCACCCTTGGAAATAGAAGTGTCCACAATGAGAAAGCTGCAATGGTTCAGGAATGGGTTCAGGTAACCCAAAGGTGACCGTGTGTCCAACAGAGGGAGATGGTAGCCAAGGATGGGAAAGGCTCAGCGATCCCTGCTGAGATGGGAATGGCCGGTCTGGATGTGCGGTTCAAGACAAAGAAACAAGGCCAGAGAAAGTGATGGACCGACAGCAGTCGCACGGGGAGCAGCACAGCAAAAATTGCCTCCACTGTGGGTTGCAATGCAAGTCAAATACCTTTTTCACCTAATACCTACCTTGATGATCATGTAGAGCTGGTGCTTGGGAGGATATTCCAGCTTCTCCCTTCTGCAAAAGCAGAAGTTTGCATGCACGTTGATTAAATTTACCCATGAGAGATCTTGGTCCTCTGTAGCTTTGAAAGCATTCAGCCGTGATTACCTTATTAAGTCCAATGCTCATTTTTAAGCCACTATCTGTAGTGGCCATCATGCTCCAAATTGTACCTGGCTTAGCTTTTATCTCAGATGCCTGCTTACCATAAAAGCCGGGAAAGGCACTACAGTAACTTCTTGCAATGGGAAAAAAAACAAAAGCTGAGATTTCGCTTGCCAAGGGAAGCAATCAGTCAGCAATATTGAAAGATCCATCATGAAAGTATAAGGCAAGGAACGAATAGACTTCTAAATCAGTCAAACATTTTAAACATCCCTTTTGTAATTGACAATTTTGTAATATTTATTCACAACAGATCTGATTGCTGGATTCCCACTGGCTCCCCTCAGGAGGGTTTGCGTGAAATCAGTTTGAAATGGTGTGTCAATTTTTTTCTGAAGTCACCATCTGGCTGATAGACTTGAGTCTGTTCTAATACACTGACCCAGTGAATCGCTGCTAAACAATTCCCGGGGGTCTCCAACTCCTCTCGCAGGCAATCCGGGAGAACGCTGCCGGGAGAGAGCGGGCGAGACAGGCATATTTAAATGCATTATGTTGGAGGATTGTAAAAGAATTTGATTTATGTAAAGAAACAGAAATCTTGGGATGGTCTCGCTCATTCTTGTGCCCTCATGCTGGTTGCAAATGTGAGGGCAGGTCCAGGACCAAGCATTAGTGACCTGAAACTACCCAAAATTGTGCTGTGGGGAAAAAAAAACCCAAAGAATAAAACCCCACAAAAAGCCCCCATCTCCAATCAAAAGCAAGGAACACAAATGTTTGATAGCAGTAACCCGCACAGCCCAGCTGTGGGATCAAATGCATCAAGCATCTATTTCAAATAGGTGACTATATACACATGACACTGGAGTCCTGCAAAATCAGCCCCATTCTACCACCAGAAATCCCTGGGTTGAAATATGATCAAGACATTCGTGCTTAAAAATAGATCGGTTTAACTTGCAGTGTGAAATGAGGCCTCAGCATATGTGTCTTGTATGCTCTCCTACATGCCAGCCAGGAGTTCATGTGGCACATGTTGGTAATTAGATGCTTCCTCTCATCATCCCTCTGCAAAGTATTGCTGCCACCCTTGTGAATTATATTTTCTACCATGGCTCTTTGTCATTGTGTCCCCCAGCCCCAGAGCATGTGCACACATTGCCATCACAGATGTAACATCGCATATGTACCTGTACACGTGTGTTTGTGTACGTAGCCACATTTACACATAAGCTTGGCATAATTCTAGGATGACTAATTTTTTTTGACAGGCGAGTAAATCATCATTATAGCATTTGTTTTTTTCCATTACCATCAATCATTATTGTATGTGTGATCAAGTAGAATTTGTCTTTGGCTGCTTAAAATTTTCCTGATCGTTTTTCAAGGCTAAATATCATCTCTAGATAAATAACACTTACTGTAATAGTGTGCATGCTAAAGAGCTGATCCAAACCCCACTGAAATCACGGGAAGGATGTTGGCTCAATGGACATTGATTTAAGTCCTAAAGGATCATTTGTTTCTCAATAAGAGACTGAACGTGGAGAATGTTTTATAGGGTTTGATTAATTCCCTCTTCTGCCAATGGAGTAAGGCTATGGCACGTAACTCCTGATCAAGGGAAAAGAATAAGTGTCTAAAGAACAAGGCATCTAAAGCCCATGAAAATATCTAAAATATCACAAGCTAGTGAAACATGCAGAAAAAACTTCTGCAAATCTATTCAATTTTAAATGAATTTGCTGCAGCTATGCTGGAATCCATTCTTCAAGTCTATCTGATGGGAACTTAGAGAAGACATATTTGGGAAGATGGGCAAGAAACAGTAGGAGCAAGGGTTGAGTGGAGACCAGGAAAAAACGTGAAGTGGTCATCCAAACCCATAGATCAAGGTACCAAGGCTAGGGAAACAAGTGTAGACTGGGTCAGGACGCCTCCAGGATTTCTTGCAGTATTGCCATGTTTGAAGGACCTTGCCTGGAGCCATTCTGAGGTGTTCTCGGACATCCTGATGTCTCTACACCCAGCATGCACCAGGGGCTTCTATTATCACAGGCATAAAACTCCCCTCTAAATGCAACCCACTATTAAAAAACATAGAGGGAATCAGAGCTTGCCAGGACTGGATGGCAAGCACTCTCTGCAAGCATTGTAATTAACAGTAAAAGTAATTAAACTTTTAACACTGGCTAAGCTCAATATCAAAGATCTGGGGGTTAATGTAGCAGTTTTCAAAAGAACAGGAGAATAAAGCAGTAATAAAACAGAATGAGCATTGCAAGGACTCTAAGGCATGCTTGTCCTCTGCACAATCCACTGATGAACGTGTCCTGGGTTCTTTTCGGCTGCAGGAAGCCCTCAGTACTCCCTGCCTGCTGGTTAATTATTTTGTTACCGTGAGGCTATGTAGGTTTGGGCACTGTGTGCATCACTGGAGGACAGGAAGACAAGCTCTGAAGTGGCTGCAGAAAAAGAAGTGTTTGCATCCCACTTTCTCTCCCCATTTCTGGGGAGAAACAGATGGGAGGGAAATAAAATTGACAGAGGAACATTCCAAGTTTATCCTCATTTTTAGTGGGTCGTAGTGGAGACCACTGTGGCAGCGCTGTGCAAGATGTTATTGGGGTTTTCTTTTCTTTCCAAGGAAGTTGGGTGGTTGCTGGGTTATAAAAAAGGATGAGAAATAGAAGGAAAACTGTCCTGTGAGGCTTGGGCAGGTTTGGGAGTGACTGACCCTTGCCAGGACTGGGAGACTGGTACTGAGGAACCTGTTCAGGGTCCTGGATGCTGCTGGACAAGAGCAGGGAAAGAAGCATCTATGCTGGGGTGTCTTGAGTGCCAACAGGTTTAGGTCTTCCCTTCCTGGGCTCTCTCCTGTCCCTGTGGCGAGGTGCCCTGGCTGGCGTTGGTAATCCTTGGTGCAAGCCCACCTAAGTAAGGGACATGTGTCTGTCTAATCCTTATCACAGTCAGGTCACTTTGCCTATTGTTTTCTAGCTTTTCCCAGGTTGGATCTAAAGAGAAAAGCATTTTTCTTAGAAATAGGCTTTTTGTCCTTGAAGGATTCTGCTCCTGTCCCTTTGCTTCTCTTAATTATATAACCCTAAGGTATGCCTCAGATTTACACAGCCTAAATCCAGCCTTATTTGACTATATTTGTCGTTATTCCAATTAATTGTGCATCAACTAATTGTGTAACATGGCTATTTGCATGTCAAACTGGGGTCCGCATGCTGTTCTTTGCAGTGTAATTGCTCTGGCTAAGTGAATACCAGGAATATTCCTGAGGTTTCAGCCATTAATCAAGGTCTGTTGAAAGGAATATTAGCACCCTGGGAAATAAAATAAAAGAAAGAATAATAATAATAAAAAAAAAGGATGCAAAATATCAATGATATTTTTTAAATCAGAAGGAAGCTTTAAATGCAACAAGATGAGTATGAAGGCCAAGGAAGGTCTGGCCAAGCCTGCAAAGACCAAGTCCTCTGTGGGTCTGGAGGGTTGGGAGATGCTTGCTGGCAAATGAAGGGGCAATGGTTGGGTTTTCTTTCTTTGGTTCCCATTTTGGGGCTGCTTGGGCAATGGTGCTGATCAAACAGTGATTCCTAAGGAATATTTCGGGAGGAAAGACAGAAATGAACCATGGCCTGCTTTCAACCACCCACATGTCTCCCCAGAACAACAGAGGCACATGGTGATGAACAGTCTCTTCCCTTCGGGGAAGGATGGATTTTCATTGTCAGCACTGCTCTTGTGATGTATGTAAGGTTGCCGTGGGAGAACCAACTGAAAGCTGTAATGATGGAGAAGATTATTAATATCCTTGATGAACTATTGCTAGCTTAGTCAATGAGTTAGTGACAGATCCAGTGCTGAAATGCAACTGTTTTGGCAACTGGTCCACTGCAATTTGCTGTCCCACATTACTTAGCTTAAGTGTCTCAGAAAAAAATGAAGTCTTTTTAGGAGAGGATCAAGGATGCTAATCAAGCACATGGATCCTCAAAGATATAATCAGGAACCTTTTGCCCATTCACGAGAAAGAAGCTTGCAAGATGTGGAGCCTGCAGTGATGGCAGCCACATTTCAACACCTTTCCCAAGCTGATGGGGAGGCTTCTGAATGCCTGTGGGTCCCGTGCTTGGCTTGTTTAACCTGGGCTCCTCGGGGGATCGGGGGTGTCCCCACTCAGCTGTTTCCCATCCCTCATGCTGCTGGATGGGCTGAGGCTCTAGTTTCTGCTGCGCTCCCTGCCACTGAGGATAAAGTGAAAGCAAAGCTGGCCCTGGGCTGCTGTTTGCAAATAGAGATGAAGACAAACAGATGAGTTCAAGCTGCTGGAAGGAAAACAACCCTGGCGGCTCCTCTGCTTAATGGTGGGAACCTGGAAGTGTAAACAAAACCCTGGGCAGGTCCTCCTCATTCCCACCGTCCCTTGGAGTCCACTGGTGTTTTTCAATCTTTACCTCCTAGAACCAATCAATTTCGTGCCAGCCTGTAACTTTTTACTGATGTTGTGGCTGTTTCAGTTAAAGACAACCAGGTGCTGCATCCCTCACCCCCTGCCCAGCACTGGGACTTCTCCTGCCCCTGTTCTCTCACACCTAGAGGGGCTCCCCGCTGCTTTTTCATCACTGGGTCCGTGACTGTCCTACAACCACATGGACATAGTCAAGGAAGGTGCACACAGAGAATTTTATCATCCTCATTTCAGCACTGAATTCCTGACACCTTTTGCCTTCCACCATGAGATCATCCGCTCCCTTTAAACCTCAGAGAAAGGCAGCATTACTCAAAAAACTTGCTAGGTGTCTGAGCAGCGAGCAACAGGGCGAGGAGATGTGAGCCCCACAAGGCATATGGTCCTCAAGCCCCAGGATCACCTCCTCATCTGCAGCACCAAAGTTATGGAGACACAGTTCAGCCACCACCCCAGAGCCATGCGTGGTAGAGACTAGGGGCAGACAGAAAGCAGGCAAATCAGTTTGGGCAGAGAAACAGAGATGCACCTGGGTGAACAGCTGTCCTGGGTTCAGCAGCAGCAGTCATTTTTCTCCCTCTTAGTAGCTGGTGCAGTGCTGTGGTTTTGACTTTCAGCCTGGGAACAGCACTGATAACACCGATGTTTTTAGTTGTTGCTCAGTAATGTTTACTCTCACCAAGGACTTTGTGAGTCTCATGCTCTGCCAGGGAGGAGGGGAAGCCGGGAGGAAGCAGAGACAGGACACCTGACCCAAACTGACCAAAGAGGTATTCCATACCACAGCACGTCATGCCCACTATATAAACTGGGGGCAGTTACCTGGAAGGGTGGGATCACTGCGGGGGTCAGGCTGGGTATCAGTTGGTGGGTGGTGTATTCTCTTCCCTTGTTATTTTCCTTCTCGCTATCATTATTGGTGGTAGCAGCAGTGGTTTGTGTTATACCTTAGTTATTGGACTGTTCTTATCTCAACCTGTGGGAGTTACATTCTTTTGATTCTCCTCCCCATCCCTCCAGAAAAAGAAAGAGGGGTGAGTGAGCCAGTGGCTACGTGGTTCTGAGGTAATGGCTGGGCTTAAGCCATGACAAGAGCAAAGTCCAGCAGTGAAAAGCACCATCAGGAAACACTGTGGAGTGGATCTGATACTCTTACCCAGCACAGCTCCCTGGGATTGTGGGAGGTTTGACTCGGCAGGCTTCTGTATTCTTCCTCATGTTGTCAAGTCAGAGAAATGAACACAGTATCTTAATTCTCCTTCCCCAACCCCCTTTCTTCTGACAGCCCCTTAATTAGCATGAGATTTCACAAAATTCACCAAGGCAGCCATCCATCTGTTTTGCTGACTTCCAGTAACAATATTTATCATTGCAAAAGTGTCAAAACAATGCAACCAGATGACATTTATGAAAGGGCTCCTAACTACTTCAAAAAAAAACCCAAGGCCCAAGCCTTGGAACCTGCAGTATTTTGCTGGGAATTGTTTGCAGACACAAAGCTGAGAGTAATTCCTTCTGTACCCACATAAATATTTTAAACAAGACATAGAAGGCTTTTGCAAGAGGGGTGCAAGGATGGGATATGCTTCTCTGTAACAGCTTGGTTCAAAGTGGTCAAATGAGAAGAAAACCTGATGCCTTCTCTTGCTTTCACCCCCGAAATATTAATTTTGGTGACTATATTTCACATGTCAAAAGAGTGCTGCATAAATCAGTTCATGCTGGTGACTCTGAAGACATTTAACCTGATCTGCCATGCAGCAAGAAGGGGGAATTAAAAAAAAATCTGCTTATTTAACTTTACAGTATTTAAACCAATACATAAATGAGAATTAATAAATCCACATTTCCTATTGTCAGCACTGGTTGATTACAGCACTGTGGAGCCCTATCAAAGGGTGCATACGGCACACTAAGTTCTGCAGTGTATTTAAATTACCCATAATAAATTCACCTAACAAATTCAAGTGTAGTTGCATTTTCCCCTTGTCAGAGTTTCTCTGGCTGGGAGCACTCAGAGTTACGCTCTGGCTTAATGGATCCCTGTGCATGAGGGAGAGGACAAGCCCCTGTAACCCTGGTTTTGATGGCTTTTTGTGGGGAAAGTGGCTTTGTCCGGCTTGATCTCTGATCTCCGGCTGCTCTCCCCTCTATCTGATCTCTGGCAAGGTGAGATTTTAAAGCCATTTTGTGCCCAGTGTAATTTCTGGAGATTTTTCTCCTGCAGCTCTTGGATGCTCTGTGTTAAGGGCTGTTGAAGGATTTGCAGGAGCTGACACCAAGATGAAGCGGGATGCTAGGGCGAGGAGCCACAGCACAAATAGATATCACTGCCCCATTTGGGCTTGTGCAACAGCATCCCAGTGCAGGGTGAGCAAAGCTATGGGGTAGATCTGCTCCTGGAGGAACTTCCCAGCTATTCGGTCCATGGCAAGTCAGTGCTTTCTTCTTCAAGCTGGGGACAGGGAGCCTGGACCCCGCGGAGCTGGTGTGAGCTCCACACTGATTGCACACATCTGTCTTCTCCTGACAGCTCTGCCTGTTAGTGGAGTGAGTCTGCTGTTTAATTTACCTGACTTGTTAACAGCTCCCTGTTTTGAAGTTGTAGGAAGTAGCTGATTCCACATTTACAGTCGGAGCATTGAATTCCCATTGGGCAGCTAAAATTCACAAATAATCTGGTAATTTGTCCGCTGTCTTGGGAGCCTGTGGGGACGCTGCTCAGTG
Organism: Pezoporus occidentalis; assembly: GCF_034315485.1. Taxonomy (NCBI): domain Eukaryota; kingdom Metazoa; phylum Chordata; class Aves; order Psittaciformes; family Psittacidae; genus Pezoporus; species Pezoporus occidentalis. The sequence continues at coordinate 165,336 of NW_026913082.1, read as the reverse complement.
TATATCACAGTGTGTATCACCATGTTTTGGTGGGAAGATTGATGAGCAAAGAGGAGCATGGAGCTGGCTGGCAGTGTGTCAGGAGGAGCTATCGAAACTGAAAGGGTCAAGGAAAGCAGGGGTAGGAGCTGCCCATTCCCCCTTGCAGAGGAGGGCAGCGGGGGCTCACTGCCTTTGGGGACTGGCGGCTTGCAAAGAGGCACATCCCATTGCTGCTGGTGGTGGCCATAGTGAACCAGAGCACGTAAACGGGTTTGCCGTGGCATATTGCAACCCTGGCACCCCAAAATGTTTTGGGCACTGGTTCAGTTCATACAACAGGAGAGAGCCAGTGCAGTGCTGAGCTCAGTTCTGGATTGTGCCCAGTCTTCATGATGCGGATCTCCTCGAGGGGAAATGGGCTCTCAGGAGTGCTGCCACAGGTATCACACCTATAGCCACAGGTAGAATGCATTTTTAGAGTTTTTTATCATTAATTGCCCACCCCTCATCATTGAACATATCAATAACTGGCAGCCCCAAGAACCGAAGGAGAGGGAAAGACCATGTGTGCACCCTGTGGCACCCCAAGACTGCATGAAGGTAGGTTTTGACAGTCAAACCCTCATTAAGCATGGTCATTATCCCTAGCACAACCCATTGAGGATCATGCAGGGAGCCCTGGGGAGGGGCAGACCCTCTGCTGCACCCAAGTCCCTTCCTCAGCTGCTGCAGCAAGTGGAGAATGAGCAACCTCCAGCTAGGTTCTGCCTCTGTGTGTCTCCTCCTGGAGCGCAGACCACCACATGCCTGTTCTAAGGAAAGTGCTGCAGCTCTCCCTGAAATCAGGCATCTTGGATTGGTAAATGAGTTTGGAGTTAGGGAAGGCAGGCTGCAGACATCCCAGCAGAGCAGCAGGTAATCAGTAGGCTGTCTTCTATGGGGAAGGTGTTAAATCCTTCTTGGAGTGCTGACAAAAAGAGTTAGGGCCCATATGCTTATGCCAGAAAAATAATAAAAGAAGAGCACTGGTTTAACCAAGTCTAACTGCCATCAGCAGGTTTAGACATGTGCTCTTGCCACCAAATGATCAAAGCCAAACAGCCCAGCCACCAGCCCAGACTCCCAGTCATCCCAATGGGAGAAGGATACGGTGGCAAAACTCCTGCAAACCCTGATGGCTCATGAGCCCCATCTCAGGAGATAGCTGGTTCTGCCTTCCTCCATGGAGCTGGGGATGGTGCAGGGTCTTTGCCAGCCAGGCCCTGCATCATGATGGGGTTTGCTCCAAATGGGGCTGCGGAACCCTGCTGCCCTCTGGCAGCACCACATCCACTTTTGTTAGGCTCTCCTGGGGCAGCACTTGGGTGCAAATGAGTGAAAAATGTTACTGTTTGAGATGGACACACTTGTCCCTGGAAGTTTGGGCACGATGAATTGGGAAGACCCGTCTTAAAACTGAAGATTATTAGACTTGAGTGCTCTCAGATGGAAAGAATAGCAAGGACCTTGTCAAAAAGCCAATGAGTGCCTGAAATCAGAGCAGGGGGGAGGAAAATGAAACTAGGAAATGGTGCAGGCGATGCTGCTCAGCCAGGCTGGCTGCACAGGGCAGCCAGTCCTGGGGCTTGGTTGCAGCGTGTTCTCGTTTGCATTAACTAATGCTGCTTGGCATCATGTAATGTGTTATTGTTTTTATTGTTCTTGTTGTAAATATACCTAGAGGCGTCTTCTAAATAGAATTAATTATAGTTGTTTAATTCATTAGCTAAGTACATGGTGCATTCTGCTCGCTGGAGAGGCATGGATGGCTGCAGTCAGGGCACACAATGTACAAATCAATGTACGGTCACGTTCGTTGTGCCTGGGCCTGTGGCACCAGTTCTCCAGACCCTCTGATCTCATGTTTCCAGCTTCATTCCCAATACTGCCCTTTTTCTCAAAAGCTCACATCAAATTTGAGTCATTGGAAGAAAAGCTTGGGAAGATTGGTCTACAAAAGAACAGCAGAAAGGGAAGCGGAGGGCAGTGAATTTGGGTGACAAGCACTTGAAAGCTGTTCAAGGTTGTGTGGTCCAGGGGTAGGTCTCTCCTCTGTCATCCTGGGGATGAATCTGGCTGGAGGTGGGAAGCCAAAGATTCTTCTGAACCCACTGGTGTCTGACAGAGGATGTCACCCTGTCTTGGCTCCGTCTGATCACAGCAAGGCCAGTTTGACAAAGGAAATACTCTGTGCCAGGGCAGTTGGAGATGCCAGGAGGAGGAATCTGTGTGCTGAGGCTGTTTTCTAAGAGAAGGAAATGCATAGGGCATCTCCTGGGGAAAAAGGAACATCAATGCTTTAATGCACATGTGCCTGGAAGGACTTGTGGCTGGTGTCTTGCAGTTCCTATCCTTGAGCAGGCCACTGCAGAGGAGGAAGCACACATGGCGATGTGTGTGCATGTGCAGCAACCCCATGAAAAGACACCCTATAGGGAGCAGATCAGTTTCCCAGTGTAGGGGCAATGCAGGCAGCAGTGTTGGAGTGAGGATATTCACATCAGCCTCTGTTTTGCCTCTCCTCCAGCCCAGGCTGGGGGCAAACCCAGCCCGGGGGCAAACCCAGCCCTTGGGAAGCACTGGAGAGAGAAAGAAGGGCCTTGTAACCAGGTCACTGTCTACTTTGTGACTTGTGTGTGTCCAGCCTGATGGAGAAGGGAACCAGCTCCCCACTCCTCCCATGCTATGGAGACTTTCTTCCTCCCCTTCTACCTACCATGTAGCAGGGTTTTATGAGCTCACCATGCTCAGGCTGCCTCAGCTCAGAGCTGCCTTGCTTGCAGGACAAAAGCTGTTTTCCTCCAAATCACAACACAACTGAACAAACACAGCGGGTCAATACATCACAGCACACACACTTGAAAGGGAAGAGGCATTAAACTCATGTCATCGATGCAGGGCAAACCCTGCTCCCCTTGCCCTGATGCTTGGGACATCCCAAAGGCTGGGAACTTTCCTGACCTGAGGATGCTAACGGAGCCCCAGACACTTGCTAAAGCATGGAGAGAGGTGAAGGAAAAGGTGCTGAATAAATCCATGCAAAGCAATAGTTATGATCATTAGACTCAGGACTGGCTGGGGTACGTTGTTGACTCTGATACTGCCTCATTGTGTGAAGTACACTGCATGTCATGTTCCCATGGGCTGCAGTCCATCATCTCCCCCCTGTCCCCAGGAGCAGAGATGTTGGCAGCAGGCACAAAGCCCAAGCCAGGATGTGAGCACCCTGCAAACAGGCAAGGTGATGGACATTTAAACCCCAGCAGGAAGAAGTGCAAGTCCATTTTTAGTCACCAGAATTTGGTCTGCATGAATCTTATCTGGAAGGAGCAGAGACACTGAAGACCTGGATTGCATAACTCAGGCATTGGCTTGCCTGGGACCACTGGGACCAGTGTTTAAAACATCCCATCTCTCACCTACACCAAGGCCATCACAAATGCCTTTGAAAGGTGTTGTTGCATCCTTCTGCAGGCGACTGCCTTTAATTAGTGCAGGACTGGGAGATATTCACAACAAGATGGAAAAAAATAATAATCAAAGAAGACCGAGTGAAGCCCCATGTGATAATAAAGGCTGACTCTAACTAACAGTTGTTATTCAGACATTGTTAATGATATTATAAGCACTACCATGTGCTAGGCAAGCTGTGACATGCACCCCGGTGGACATAGGGATAATAAGATCACATGCCTATTTCAATCAAAGCCATAAGTACAAACTTGATCTGAATCAGAAGGAAGCCCAAGCTAGGAGTAGCTGGGGATGTTCTTTGGGAAAGCAAGTTCCTACAGTTAAGAAAACAAATAAAAGGGAGAATCATAGGCTCTGATGCCAGAACACTCTTACTGTGCATGATACAGCCCAGCCCAAGTGTTTTCAGCACCTCGCAGCACCCTTGGAACAGAGCCAGGCTTTGAGCACCAGGCAGTGAGGGGCTTCCTGTTCCAGAGCATCGCTGAAGCCTAATGCACCCATAACCATCTCCAGCAGGATTTTTCCTCTATGGTGGCACTCTGGAACATTATCTTAACTGAGGGGCAAAACTCTTGCTAAGGATGGAGGTGCTTGAGATGCTGTACTTTGATTCACCTCCTCTGTACATCCAGTTGCACACTGCAGTGCGATGCAGAGACACACGCGGCTCCCTCCAACCCACACCTGAGCAGTGCCAGTCAAGTCGCAGGCAGCTCACTGTCATTAGAAACACTGAACATAATCACCAAATTTAATGCCTTTATCATTGCTCAATGGATCAGTGAACAGAGGAACTAAAAGAAAGACAATTAGAAGCCTCAGTCTCGGCTAAAATTTTTTCCATTGCCTTGCTTTTGTCTAAAGAGTTATTCATTCCTTAATTGTGAAATGCAATTTTGTTTGGAGGCTTTGTTATATTTGTTTTGTCGTGTGGCTAATGCAGTTATTTGCTGCACACGGCCTCTTTTCTCCCACTCAGCCTGTTTAATGGAATTCTTCAGCAGCTTTGATTTAAAACCATTTTGGTTTAGTGACCAGGACATTTCTGGAAGGGGGAATCAGATTGTTTCCTGGATTTCTGAGCCATATTTTGCTCAGCAAGATTCATTTCTTTAAATGCATGTTTCTGTGGAGGCTTTTAGCCCAGCAATTCTGTCTCCAGTGAAGACAAATCTCAGCAAGAAACAGCATCCCCTTCCCCAACACCCCATCCTGAGCTGAGAGACAGGGTCCCATACTCAAACCCTCCTCCCACTCTTAATGAGAAAAACCCTAGAAGTGACCCCATCTGAGCCCTTCCTCCCCTGCACACATGTTCCCATGAAAGGTGCAGAATCTTAGACTGTCCCAGACTTTTCCTTCCCATGGAGGATGCCCAAATGAGAGCTGGTGCCAGCTCAGCCCTGCTGAGGCTTTGGGTGCTCTGGATGCTTTCCTGCCCCTTGGAAATGGCTGTGCACCAGGCAGACCCACAGGATCTGGTTTTGGTACGTCATAAACCACACCTGAAAGTTGTTTTTTCCACTCTAAGTGTTTAACTAGAAGGCCTCCTACAGCTCCAGAGCCCTGCTGAGCCTGGATGGCAATGCAGGGAGTGAGTAAATTGCCCTTTTAGCACGTTTTCTCTGACAAGAGGATTTTCAGTCTCAGCCCCCCCTCCACATGAAATCCAGAGAGAAGGAAGACTGATTTAAAACCAATCACTAACACTTACACACAGCCCCTTATTCGAGCATCCCTCCCTATCTAAGCTTCGTCTTAGGCTATTGAATCAATCCTGTCTCCACTGTCGCCTTTCCTAAGTAACAAACCAAATCAGATGATGGCACGGTCTCCTCTAATTGACTGAGCTGCACAAGCGTATCCAGGTCTCAGGATGTGGGCATCAACTGTGCTATGCTGGGGGAGACAAAGCATGCAAAGATATCGATAAATCCCAGGATGAGGGAGGGAGGAAGCAGGACCAGACCTGGGCATCAAGGTCTGACACTCACCAGTTTGGGAACCTCTATAGGGGGTTATAGCTTTTTATGGGCACACAGGTTCGGGTATGTGAAAATTGGGTGTCTCCTTCATGCCAAGATCATGAAGTTTGCATCAGAGATGATCCATCAGAGCATGACTCAGCCTGCATTTGGCTCCACATGAGGAACAGGTCAGCTTGCCTTTTGGATGCATCTGTTTCCCTGAAAACACAGCTATTTGTCTGGCTTTAAAAGATATGTTCACCACAAAGCCACAGTTTTCATTATTTTTCTGCTGAATGAAATTTCCATCCCAGTTCTGTTGGGCTTACTAAAAACACCTCCATCCTCTGTCTACAGAGGATTGCAGACGTTTCTCCCCAGAGCCAGCACTACAGCTCCCTATACTCATGTTATTTCCAAGGTGGACAAACTAGAGCTATTTCCACACCAGGCACATCCTGGGCTCCAGCAGTGTGGTCATTGGGAGACCCCCATCACCTTTTCACTCCCCACCACTTGTGCAGGTGATGTGGTCATTAATCACTTCCATCCTTACCCTGTCCATGGCCATGGAGGTGAAACCTGCAGCATCAACAGTTGGTAGCTGATGTATGGGTTGAGGCATTCCACCAGCAAGTGCTGGTGGTCTCTCCTGCTTTGCCAAGCCACCTACGTGGAGTTTCCTTCACGAGTCAATCCAAAATTGGCAAGACTGAGGGCCCTCGGTCCTGCCTTCAAACAGAGCATCATTAACAGTTAAAACAAAAACCCTGGTTCCTCTCACCCCTACCTCCTGCATGGCTCTCCTGCCATCCCCATGCCCCAGCTCCCTCTTGTCCCTTCCCTTTCATCTTTTGATGATGGGCTTCCAAGCTCCTGAGCATGTCCTGTAGACATGCCTATTAATAAGTGTCTTCAGAAAGAAGAGAAGAGGGGGTAAGGAGAAGACATAATGAGGAGGAGGAGAAGCTAAACAGAACAGGCGTCTTCATAAATCAGTTTATCCAGCAGAACCCAAATTATGCAGCAACTGCTGTGGTCATGAAACCCAGGGGCAGTCAGGGCCCCTGCTCCTGGTGTCCCTTGGAGGGAGCTGCGATGAATAGGACTGGTGGTGAGGAGCGCCAATGCAGAGCTGCCCATCACCATGCTGGCAGGGCTGGGCAGAGACTGGGGCTGTCCATGGGCTGACTTTAGGAGAAGGGTGAGGGACCGGGGTGTGAGCATACCCACGTCAGGAGGCATGGGAATCATGGTTCAGAGCAGATCTACCCTGTGGGGCAGAGTAAAGGGCTTTAACCCTTGTGGGGATGTGCTCTTCATAAGTGAGAATTGCTTGCCTGTCTGTGAGGAGTGGTACTTAATGCCCTCCAAAAGGCAGTGCTGCCTTCTGGGACAAAAGGAACAAAATACTGCCTGCTTGGTGCTTGATAAGCTTCTCCCCTTTCTGCAGAGGTGTGTGCATCATCTTGCCCCATCACCCCGACTTGGATGAAGCTCATCACAGTGAAGCCCTGGCAAAGACAAATCCCAACCCTAGCAGGAGCCACAGGCTTCCAACCAAGCCTGGCTCTGTAAAGCCCTTAAAACCCAATCCCCGCTGCCCCAGCCAGCTCAGCCCATGCCACCCTTGGAGCGGGAGCTCCTGGTCCTGGCGCAGGGTCCTGGGGTGATTTAAAGTCTCGACTCCACAAGGCGCCGCTGGAGAAGTGAAATCACCGACTCGTGTGTCCGGGCTGGGAACAGGTGTGTGAAAACCAGCACCCAGGCACCCGCTCCAGCAGCGTTGTTTTTGCCTTGCGCGCCATAAATCAGCGTGCTAATCTTTCACTGTCCGGAGAGATCTCTCACTGGGAGGGTGATAAATTGCCCTCCAGCCCCTGACAGCTGCTGGGAAATCACTCACAGCCCGAGACAAACCTCTAAATCTGACATTATAGAGTGTTGAAAGGAAGAATGTCTGTTTTTATAACCTACCTCAGTTATAATAAATATTTAAAATCCACATTAACATCCTCTTATAGTTACAATCTGTCCTCTATGGAACAGTGTCCAACTTAGATTTAATTAGCAACTGAACCTTTCCAGTCCAAGCTCCTATTTAGGCTGAAGATCCAAATCTCCAGTGAAATGCCTCTGTTTTCTTAAACTACCTGCACTGTAATAAATATTAGCCATGTCGCCATGCAGCTCTGTTGGAGACAGTGCTCTTTTTGTCTTCTCAAAGGCTAACATTTAATTTAAACGATAGGGTCTTTCCAGACTCCGGGGGGGAATTTCTTTCCTGCTCTCTGGAAACTTTGCCATACTTCACGTCCAAGTGCTGGTGTATTCCTTTGGCACCAGGAGGACACAAGACTGGAAACACCTCGATGCAGGTATGAAGTGATGAAAAGAAACTCCAGGCACAACAGTTCTGGCTTTTAGCTGTGGACCTGTGCTAGAAACATGAAGCAGAGACATCCCATTCTGTTGAACCATGGAGAATGTGGGAGCTGGATCCCAAACTCCTGCAACTGGCTTCAATTGGAGGGAGGGAATAAAAAATACCTGTCTGGAAGCTTTTGCATGTTCACTCTGCTCTCACCTGCATTTGCAGGTTGCCTTGTTGTCTCATTTATTACTTCACACCAATTGTTTTCCAGAAGGCAGCATTCATCCAAGGAAGCTGTGAATGCTCCATCCCTGACAGTGTTCAAGGCCAGGTTGGATGGAGTCTTGGATGACATGGTTTAGTGTGTGGTGTCCCTGCCCATAGCAGGGAGGTTGGAACTAGATGATCTTAAAGCCCTTTTCAACCCTAACCAGTCTGTGATTCTATGATTCTTGCTTCTCCCCTCTGTCCTCTCCAGTGTTTCAACAGGGCTTAAAAAGAAATACCACAGGAATAAACACAGACAGAGGTTGTTGGAAAGAACAAAGCTTCCTTCATCTCCATTAACTCCAAACCCTACATCTGTCCATTTTAAATGGTGGTGGTTTCCTCCCTCTCCTGTCTGTCTGCTGCTGCCATATGACTATGTCAGCCCACGGCAGGGGAGAAATCAGCCTGACCCACATGTCTGCAACCTCCCCGGCTTCAGAGGTGCCCTGGAGCTGCTCCACCAGCCCATTAGGTGCCCTATTGCAGGTGGGCTCAGCATCAGCCTGGACTGGGCTCCAGGGCCAAGGCTGGGGAGGGTGTTGCTAAAGAGCCTGAAGGTGGCAGCCACCCTGCCAGCATCCTCCTTTGGGGCTGTGGTTAATAGGAAAGGGGTCAGGAGGCTTCAGGCAGGAAGGGGAGGCAGGCCAGCTGTGGTCTGCACACATGCTTCCCTTTGGTTTCGAATCTGGGCGCCCTGCATCCAGCCCAGCTGCTGCTTGAATCAATAGCAGTGTATCAATCAAGGCATCCCAGAGGAAACCCGCTGCTCACGCAGAAATAAACAGGCATTTTCCTTCTGTATGTCACAGAAAGCCATGGATGTCTCCTGGCATTGTCTGAGCTAAGGGTAAATGGGATGCTGCATCTTCAGCTGCACCATCGGAGAGTGGGTTATGGAAACCAGAGTGTATATTATATGTGCTGGATATAAATAAATACGCAGACACAGCTTGGCCTGTGTTAAACAGACAGACATGGATTTCTGTTCCATTTCCAACTCTCCAAATGATGGCAGATGCCCAAAAGAGTATGCAGCTTTTAAAAGAGCATCCTCCAAGTCCTAATATTCTGACTCCTGTGTGTACGTGTTGCACTGGGAGCTTAATCTGGATGGCTCCATCAAACACAGTCTTCATGAAAGCAAACCCACGGGCATCCTGGTGGCACTTGGATGGTTTGATGTCTTGATTAGGAGCTTCTTATCTCTGGTCTTGCAAAGTGCATTGGATTTCCCTTTGCCTTTTCCTGTCAAATTTTCCCTTTTCCTTTCCAGTTTGTCTCTGGTTGTACCAAAATAAAGCCTTTGGGAAGAGGCATAGCAGATCTTCAGCAGGCAGCTTGGGTGAGTCTCAGCTCTAGTTGGGGGCTGGCAAGCCATTGTTAAATCATTGCTCTCCTGCCATCCTCCAAGGCCAGGAGGAGATGAAAGTGTGGCCTGTGTGGCTCCTCACACACCATCCCAGTAACAGCAGAGCCGGCTTTGTACCTCCCCTCACCCCAAACCACTCCTGCACTGGCATCTGTTTGCATAAGCCGCCTGCTGTGAATCTTGCTTGGGTTTGTGGAGACAGCATCACCCCCCTTGGGAAACAGCCAGTGTGTTTTACCAGGAAACCTGCTGTTTTACAAAGGGTTTACAACCAGTGTGTCCTACCTCTGAGAAAAGTTACATTCTCGGGCATTCAAGGTTTGTTTTTTGATTATGTGGGAAGTGGTGCGAATGGAAGTCACAGGGTCCTTGAGGGAGAGAGGTAACATGAATCCTCAGCAGCTTTCTTAACCTTTGCTTTTGCAGATGTTTTTGGCTTTGCACAAGGAGCTCCCAGGAAGCATCAGATGCAGAGCACATGGGAAGAGAGATGCTAAGACATCCACGCTCACTCAGCGCCTGCACAGTGCTGAGATGGCAAAGACATTAGGGTCTTCATCCTCTGCCTGCCCGAAGGAGCGAAGAAGGGATGCTCAGCATTTCTGGGGTGAGAAGGGAATCAGGTCTGGAGGAAACTTCTCTCAAGGCTGCAGGGTTAGCCTGTAGGAAGAGGATTTTCCAGCTCTTCCTAGGCACTAAACTGCTGTTTCATACAATGTCTGAGGATAATCCCAGTCCTCCTTGGCCAGTGCCAGAGAGCAAGCAGAAAGCAGCAGCCTCCCACAGCAATAGCACACATGGTGCATAGACCTTTGTCACACACATACCAATGGGTGGATGGGAAAACAGAGTCCTCCTGGAGAAGATAAGGTAGACTAAAAGACCACATCCAGGTAGCCTCAGCTCCAACTAAGCTGCTGTGCTGAGCGTTCTTTTGCCATGCCCAGCCCAGAGACCCCTAAGAAGGGCTGCTTGGAGCCACATGTCAGATGTACCTACCATTGTTCACTGAGGAGAGATGAGGTTTTAGGTTGAGCTCAAGTCCCCAGGCCACATTTAAAATTCCTTAAGATGGCAGATGTGAACAGTTAGACCCCCAAAAGAAATAGGTTCTTCAACATCCCCCCTACATCCTTGCCCACCTCTCTGCTCCTGCAATTGGTATTATACAGAAAGATGGACTAGATCAATTCATGATCTCTTCTACCCTCACCCATCACCTGTGGCAGCTCAGGTTGGAACTAAAACAACAAAAAAGAAGGAAAATCAGCGTTCCTGACAGAAGAAGCGCTGCTCCAGATTCTTACCAGCCAGTGTGGTCCAACCCCAGACCCACCTCAAAAAGAGGTTGGTCCCCACGGTGGCGGGTGTCTGGGAGCCTGAAGCCAAAATACCAGGTGACAATGGGTGAGCAGGTGACAGAAGCCCAGGGGGATGAGGTGCAGCTCTGAAACTGCTAGAAGCTGCTTGCAATTTTATGTCTGAAAGCCTCTTACGGACAGTCAGTGGCTGGCTCATTGTGAACACTGGTGCTCAGTTCCTTTATATACAGCTATTCCCCGCAGATTGCATCAACCGAGCTGCTTGCCAGCAGGACGTAGCTCTGTCCCGTCATTAATCAACGTCATGCTTCGAGAGAAACGCTGAGTTCATTCTCATGTGTCTCCTCAGACCTCTGGGGACTGGGTTGTCTCTAGCCGAGGCTGGTAGTCACCTGGAACAGTTTTCCAGCCCCCCTAAGCAGCAGGAGTGTCCATTAACTACCACGGATCGGTGCGGACGGTTTGTAAACTCCGGATACATACGGAGGGGCCCGGGCGCTTATTGGCTGGTGCTTTCCGCTCTCAGAAATGGGTCATTTAAACAGAAAACTGTAAAGTGTTCATGCCTCTGAATGCAGGGAAACTATCAAAACAAGCTCCCGTCTCCATGCCACAGACCCGGCATTCAAACAGAGACTCCGGGCATGTTGTACGGGAATGAACCAAGTGCTCCCAGCAGATTCCTTTCCTTTTTCTGGTGTTTCACACAATAAACATTTCAATGCTCTGGCGCGAGAGCAGACCTACCCCAATTACCAGGACAGCTTGTTTTGTTTGGAGTAATAGTTAAGGGTCCCATCCTGCATCCCCAGAGCCAGTGAGAAAACCCTCCTTGCCCCCAGTGGGTCTGAATCCAAGAGAGCTCCACGGTACATTAGAGACACAACTGTTACTGGGAGGGTATTTTGCTTTTCCTTATGGAAGCAAAGCCAGTTCAAGCAAGTTCTGCCATGGCTCCACCTCCACAAAGGTGGAGACATCCTGGCTCCCCAATGAAATGTAAGTCAGATGCTGGCATCACCAAACGATGCTGCTATAGGCTGCTCTGTGACCACAGGCCACCATGGTTGCATGGTCTCCTACAGCTGATTGACCTTTTGTCCATGTCACTTGGACATCTGCTTGCCAGAGAGCAGTACTGCAGTCCCTAGGGCCTCCGAAATCTCAGCTCTGCAGGGCTACATCTCAGAAAGGTGGAGAGGAGTCATAAAAAGACTGGAAACCTCTAAAATCTGGAATGCACAGCAAGAGATTTAGTAAATGAGATCTGAATAAAACCAGCTCACCAATTGTTACATTCAGTATGGGCATTATGCTCTACATAACAATAGAAGGGCTATTTCTGAAGGACCACAATCCCAAAGAGTGAAAAATTCTTGGAGGGCTTGGAAAGAGGAATTAGGCAGTTATAGCTGCCCTGAACCTAGACATGCTGTTCAAGCAGGTACAGAGAGAGCCCTTCTGTGAATAGCCTCTGTGTCATTCAAACTCCAGGGCTACACAAACTCTACCTCTGCCTTGCCTGAAGGCTCCAGTGAAGCCCATCAGCTCGCTCATTTACCTTGTTAAATGCCATCTGTGCGTTATCAACCGTGTGTCACATCCAGTTATTCCAACCAGCTCCATCACCGTGCTCATCAAAGGTACATCTATATCTGAATATTCACGAGTAAGATGAAGCCCATCTGCCTGTACTGCCATTATATAGCTTGTCAAGGTGGCTCCTGTAGTGTGCCACCTTCATGGGGCTGATTTTATCCTCTGAAATATCTAGAATTACCCCTGAGCCATCTGATCCACCTTGTTATGGTCTTTAGAAGGAAGCACTACTTTAAGACGAACGGTGTCAAAAGAGCAAATACATCTCTGGTCTCTAAGTGTCCCAGTGTAAAGAGACTTCAGAATTTTCCTCCTTCCCTTTCAGCTTTGAGAATATCTCAGAGGTACACAAAATGTACCCCTTGAAAGATCCCAGACTGTGGCGTAAAAATAATCTATCATTGAGCATCAACCTGACCCCATTCTGGTTCCAGATCTGCACCTGGATTTACAAAACAGAGAGCATGAAGACATGGTATATCTAAAAATTGACAGATACCTTCACAACCTGCTAAAAAGAGTATTGTTGGTGGCCTCTTGTGTCTCCAAGCAGGTTTATCGCTACCATGGGGTTGACCTTGCATCAGGCAAGAGCACAGCTCCCCAGCAGTCTTCAAATTCTCCAAAATCTACCTTTGAAGATGGACAGGCAAGCGTATTTTTAAAAGGAAAAAATGTACAGCAAAATAATTAAAAATTAATTAAAGTATTTCCACTTTTCCCGATGTTTTAACTTTGTTTTGCAGGCAAGAACTTTTTGTCAAAATTTGCCCCAAAGCCCTGAGTGTTTCGGAATGCCCTCCAACAACATTCTTTCCTGAGTCTATTATTCCTAGCAAAATACATGTCTCTGCAGAGATTAAATGAATAGCAGGACCTGGCTGGTTCCTACCACCAGTGCTGACCAGGGAAGAAGTGGAGATCCCAATGTGAAAAGCCTCTTATGGGCCTTACCTGGAGGGAACCACATTTCTTTGCTTTGGCACGTGAACTTTGGGTTTAACATAAAACTCCCTTGTAGCAGTGGTCTGAGCAAATGCCAGATGTGGGATTTAATCTGTGCACAGCCTCCACCTTCTGGCCCTTGGCAGGATGAGCTGGTCATCAGCGCTGCTCCTAAAAATGCCTGAAAGGATGAAACCATAGTGTCCTAAACTGGCATAAACTCTATCGCATGCAGACTCTGGAGCCATTTCTGCTTATTCCCCATTGCAAAGCAATTCTCCCACTGGTCTGGCTTGCAGCTCGCTGCTCTCTCCTTTCACCATGTGTATTTTTGCATGGGATGGGAGCTGCTGGGTGCTCCGGCACCCCTGGCAGTGAGCATCCTCCCATCACCTCCCTGCCGGCACCGTGCTGGATGATGGTGTGTTGATGAACCCTGACTCTGCAGGGCGGGTGGCCACAGGCAAGCAGGAAAGGGGCAGGGAGCAATGGCTTGGATGCGTCCTGAAGCCCATTGCCTGTCCAGGCAGGGCAAACCCAGTGGCTCCACGTGCTTCCATGCTGTTGGTGCCAGTGAAGAGATGGGTCTGAGGGCTGTGGTCCCCCGCTTGAGCTGTCAGTCTTTCTGTCCGCCTGGATCCCCCTGCCTTTGTGTACCTTTCCTTGCAAGCGGCAATTTCTGACAGCTAATATTTCACAGAAACCCGAGCCAGCTCTTTCCCTCCCTCCTTTTCCCCCCCTCCCTCTCTCTTCTGTTTATGAAGCTGAGGGTAAGTGTTTAATTAGTTGCCTAATTGCCTGGGTAATTGGTAGACATACTCAGCTCTCCAAGTAATCAGTCTGAACAGGCCTTGAAAATATCTGGCCCAATATTCATTAGTGCAGTTAAATCGTTAAACAGTTACTGTGTTTGGTTCCTGACAAAGCCCCGACAATGGCTGCGTTGGCTGCACGGCTGTGGGGGACCCTGCACCCCATGGAACACACTGCTGGAGGGGGCGAGGGGCTGATGGAGGGGAAATCCCCCCAGCAAAGGCAAAGGGCAGTGCGAGTGTGAGGTCTGTTCCCTTTGCAGGGGATGCTGGTGGTGGGTGGAGATGCTGCCTTTCCCTGCTTGTCCTCTTGCTCCAGCCTCCCATTTCCCCATGTCAGTGGTGCCGGTCCCTGCTGTGTGCAGGCAGCAGCCCCTTCTCCCTCCTTGACCACCATGGGTTTGGAAGCCGGTTTTGCCATTAGTCTGAGCATCAACGTTAATATTGTCTTGGTGGGCTGCCCTGACTGGAATAACTCATTAAAAGGGCCTTGGTCCAGCTCAGTGCAAAGGCACTGTTCTGCCAAGTGCTGCCAACACACTGCCTGCCCATCCATTTATCTGTCCATCCTGCCTCCTCCCCATAGAGGGGGTTAGCACTGGTAAGGAGCCCAAGCCTTGAAGGAGTCTCCAAACAACTCCTTTTCCCCACAAGTCAAACTAACAGCAACTTCAGCCTCATAGGAAATTCCATGTGCAAATTCCTGCACAGCCATCCAAGAGGCCACGCTGCAGAGAGGAGGAAGGCACTGATGTGCCTGGCTTTTGAGGCAAAAGATTTGAGAGCTGATTTGCTTGAGCAAAGCAAGAGGGGGAACCAGCTTCCTTCCACTGGCTGTTTAGCTTCCTGTAGTGCATTTTTGGGGAAGCAAATAGTGACACGGAAGATCCAGCAAAAAAGCAAGTGAAATGCAGCTGAAGCGTGGCGCAGCTGGACAGGACTGTAGGCCAGGGAGCTCTCAGTGTGCTCCCAGATCACTCCGAAACACGTGAAATAGCTGAGCCCCTAAACACTACACCCAGCTCAGCTGGTAGTCAAGCAGGATATATGACCTCGAAGTTATTTCTAGCAGTGATTCACGGAATATACATCAGGAATCAGACCCTCATTAAAAGGATGCTTGGCTGCAGACCTTTCTGCAATTAAGTGCAGAGGGGATGGGAGCCGGTGCTGCCTTCCCAGTCAGACCTCTCTGGCCAACACACCCCTGCTTCCCATCAGTGCTGCTAGAACACTGCGTCCAGCAGCTCCACGTGCTTCATTTTCCACTGAGCTTGCTTATCCCTCTTGCCAGTGCTATTTTGAGTTCACCTGCTTGGGATGCGAGTCCATGAACTTATTGCTCCCTAACAACTCCTAAAGCTCCTCAGAAACCCTCTGTGGGACAACCCAAAGAAGGGACCGAGGTCCCTAGCAGTGGCAGGGGAGGAGATGACAGCATCCAGGCGAGTAAATTCCTAATCAGATCCTTCACCTTGGTTTTTGCCAGGCAAACAGTTGGGTTCCTGGCAAACAGGTCTTCGACCTGAAAATGAGGACAGGATACGCTCTGCCAGACCCCAGGGCAGCCTGTTGGCCCCATGCAGGCAATGCCAAGTTATCAAGCTTCCCTCTGCAGAAGGCAGGGTGGGATTTGGGGCAGGGCAAGAGGGAAATTGGAGGAAGGCACAAAAAAGTCCAGGAAGGGAAAGGGGAAAAGAAAGCAAAAGGAAAAGAAGTGAGAATTTGGGTGTGAGGTTTGACCCAGGGGTGAAGGGGAAATGGGAGATGGTGAGTGAAAAGGGAAGGAACGCTAGGGAGAACAGAGAAGACTTTTGCTCCTGTGAAGGAGACATTGACAACTGGAGAAGGAAACTTGAGATGGTAACATAAGGATTTAGGGGAAGGTAAAATACCCTCACATGCAGGAAAGCCAGGAGATGTGCATATAATGCAGTGTGCCATGGGTGTTCTGTAACCCCAAAGCCCCAGGAGAGCTGGCAGACAGCATCTTGGAGTCATTGTACCTGTTGGAGCAGCCAGGTAAGAGCCATGTTCTTTGGCAGCATGCAGGGGCACCTTCTTCCTGTGCTCTTCCCCCTTCATTCATGTGGCTTTTGGGATTTCCAGCAGAACATCCCCTTCCTTTTGGGGAGGTTGGATGACAGCTTCTTGATACCCTCTCTGCTAGGAATGGGGATAAGTCCCTGCCCAGGGGAAGATTCTGGGACACTGGGGAGCACCAGGCAGGCCCCACTGAGCCTCCTGGGGAAAAGGAAGAGTGCAGGGGGAGGAATGTCAGAGGTGACTAAGAAATAGGTCTCAATCCATTACTGTGTTGGGCGGCCCTTTCGAGTCACTGGCTGGCTTTGTTCTCCCCAACATCTGTAAGAGATTATGGATGCCTTCCTAGCTGAGGACATGGACGGGATCTATAAATACTATGAGCTGGGGGTTGCTGCTGTCAGAGGAGAGCTCTGCCTGGGTGGCCCGGAGGCCAAAGCAGGCTGTCTCCCTAGCTGGGAGCCATGACCAGTGCAAGATGGTGATGCCACAGGCAGGGTTTTCCGAGGGCTGTGCTGATGCATGGCCAGGGGCAGCTGGAAATGCGGTCAGGAATGGGAGCACAGGGCTGGGGAGTCTGCAGCACCAGCCCCAGCACTGATACCTGCTCCTTGCTGGCCTTGAGCAGCTCATATCCTTTACATCTAAAACCAGGGGACAAGGGTTATTCAGTGGTTTTGGGTTCTTTTTTGGAAAGGGCCTCAAATAGCCATTCCCTGTAAAGATGAGATAATACATGCCCAGGTATTGTGGTGATGGGCACCATTTAAAGAACATAAAGCAGAGATGTTAATGCTCCATCCTCCCAACTCCCCCAAGACCATCCATTCCTGACACCATCCCAGGTTCCTGCTCTCAATGTTGTGAGGCTTTGTGCAGTTTACACAGGGCTAACGCTGTCCTGCAGGACCTGAATTCTCCAGTGGCTAATTGCTTGAGCATGTCTTTGTTCACTCAGCTTTCCCCACCAAAAAAGGGATCCTGATTTTATAAGCTGTTAGAAGCCTGAAGATCCAGCTCTACACTAATATATTGTTAGCCACAATTATCCCCTTTCTGACAAAGGATTCCTGATTAGGGCTGTTGCATATTCATCCGTAGACTGCGCCAAGCCTGGCTTTGTTTTTCAAGGTCGACGATTGCATTTCTTTGGATTCAATTCCCATCCTAGACATAGATTACAAGGCAGGAGAGGAGGAGGCAGCTGAGGTTGCTGGAAGCATTGAATCCTCCTGGTATTGCTCAAAACACCCACCAGATGTATGTCAGACACACCATGTGAACCAGACATCCTCACAGCCTTTGGTTGGGTCAGCCAAGCAGCCTCAAAACTGACCCAGGCTGCAGGTCTGACATGATGAGATCAAAGAGTGGGGAACCCTTAAATATCCCTGGTGCAAAAAGGTGGGTGCTGGGCAGGGATCTCAACCCAAACCACGCTTCCAGCAGTCAAGACTTCACGAACTCCTGTTTCACATCCTCCCTGGGGTCCCTGTCATGTTTGCTACAGTGGGAGAAGGGATAAAGGGGGTACATAGCCAGGAGGGAATATTTCACTGAGGAACTTCAGCTGCTGTCCCCTGCTGATTCCTCCACTTAAAAAAAAAAAAGAAAAAAAAAGGAAGAAAAGGAAAAAATAATTACTTCTCAGCCTCTAACCTTTCCAGCAAGTGACTTTGTAATAAATAATCCACATGTCTCTCCAGTGCAATCCATCAGCAGAAGCGCCTAATTACTTTAGATTCACTTTGAAAACCCTTCCAGTGCCACTTTCAGATAAATAAAAAATTAACATGGATCTAAAGCAGTAAACTGGAGAGAGTTTCCCCACTCTCCCTCAGTCCTCTCCACATTTGGGATGATGTCTGGAAGGCTTCATGGCCAAAGACACTTCCCCCTGTAGTGCTGACAGGCAAGATTGGATTGCAGCTCATGGCACAAGGGAAATCAGCTGCGGAGTGTCCATGGGGACACTCTCCTCCAGACATGCAGATGCTTGGAGAAATAGTTGGAGACAGACCCAGTGCAACCGCTGTGTATAAAGACTTTGCTTTTCTTAATATCTTTCTTTGGGAAGTTCCTGTTATTTGTTTCTAAAAGTCCATTTGGGAGGATGCGCCCTCTTCTGCATCACCCCTTTCTCTCTCATTCCCAAGATTACAGCACCCAAAGGCTTACCTAAAAGCTGGCTGAGATGACTTGCCCCTCATTTCAGCCCAGTTCACCCCAACCAAGGCTAAGGGGCACCTGCTGTGTGATTTCTGCAGTGGAAGATGCCCCAAGCACTGTGCTCCCACTCAGCATGCCGGGCACGCTGCAACACAAAGGCTGCAACAGAGGAGACAGGGGTCAGTTGAGAAATTATTTCTGTAATGGGTCTGTCCTCTAGCAGAGACAGGAGGAATTCCCAGGCTTCCTTGCCTGTTTCCAGCTGCTGTGTCTATATCAGTTGTGGTGGGGATGGATGAGCGCATGAACACAAATGGAGTGTTCATTGCGAGGGTGTAGCTCGGTGCTATACCCAGAAATGTTTGAAATGGAGCTGGGCACCAATGGGCAGCACTTCTGGGGAGATTCTTAGGAAGTGAGTAGCATAACACTGAGCAAGCCAGTGACATGCTCGTGTTAAGGATGGTGGGTACAGAAGACAGCGAGAGCACTGTCTTCAAAGCAACCCTAGGCATCCCCTGCCATGCAGGGATGTGCTTTAATGGAGCTATTACCAAAGCAAATGGGGTCTTGCTGTAGGACTGTTAGAATAGGGATTGTTAGCCAGATGAATTTCATTACGGTGGACGTGAACTTGTTATGAAAGATCAAGCCAGAAACCGAAAAGGACGTTCAAGGCATCCTGCTGCAGTTATCCTTAAGGGAACTAATAGTGAGAGGAGGAAATATGCTCAATCATGTGGTGGAATGAAAAGGGATAGAAACTATGGATGTTCACAGCTGTCAGAGACATAGGGGTGATTCCCTACCCTCCTGGAAAGGTATCAAGGAAGCAAGGGACAGACAGCTTGGCTTGGGGGTACTGGAGGGTACAGGGTGCTGGGGATGCGTTATGGGGTACCACGTGTTCCTGCACGTTCTTGATTTGTTGGTGCAAATTACTTGCAAACTGCACCTATTTGTCACAGAAGCCACTAGCCCACATGCAGGTGATCGAGATCATGGTGGGACAGATACTTCCACTGGCAGCCCAGATTGCTATTGGACATAGTCTCTGCAAAGAGTTTTTGTTTAGAAGTAAGAAATACTTCTTTCTTGGTATTCCAGCAATAAAATTAATATCAAAACCCTACTTGCATTTCATTTTGCAAAGAGTCAGAACAACTCATGCCTTTGGTAGATGAAGGTTGGAGCTTTCTAAAAAGGCTTTGTTCATCTTTATACCCCACTTCTCCATTCCCTTCTTTCTCTTCTCCTCCCACCTCTGTGCTTAGGGCTCTGGGCAATACCTGACAAGCATTCAGAAACTAAGCCCCTACAAAAAAGCAGCAAAATTAAATATCTGAGAAAAGCAGGCCCAGAACCAATAAGGTCTGATTTCACTGTAGGTTACCTCAGCCAAGGCAGTGCTGTGTCAGGGGAGGAAGACGCTTGAAAAACCTCCACAGGAGAATTAATTAAACGAATTTCACTCTGCCAATTGTTTGTTATTTTTGCTGACCTCACCAAGTGGATTAATATTTAATTAGCCTTTAGGAGAAGTGGAAAGCACTTATTAACCTGTTATGTCAATCTGTCAGGCCTGGGGTCTCAGGACAGGCGCTGTTACCACGAAACAATAGAAACATTAAGGTCTGGTTTTCTCTATCTCGGCTGTTTTCTCCATTGTAAAGTGGCTTTTTTAGGGGGGGGACACAAGGAGGGGACCCTCTATGCCTAACTGAAGGATGTCTAAAATGAGTGCCCAAATCTAGTTGTATTTCAGTGGCCAGGGCAAGAGCTAAGGAAGCCATATGTGATGTCCCAGGCACAGGTGGGAAGCACATATGGATATATGATCCCCTTGGAGGTATTTTAGAGCTCAGGCTAGATCTCATCTGCTGTGATGCTGATAACTAATGAAAGGTTTGGGCTTCCTTCATTTTTTCTTGTTTAAAAACACTGCTTCCTTTTTACTGTGTTCACGGTTATCATAGTTCAAGCTCTAAACTTGGTGTCAAAATCTAGTCATCAGTGGGGAGATGTGTTGGGGCTCTGCAAGATACAGAGGTCCTAGGTGAGTGTCCATTAAAGAAAAGCTCTAAACCAGAAAACAGGATGAACACAGATGGCAGAACAAGAAGCCCATCCCCACCAGTAACAAAGACCAGAAGGTCCCTGGCCAGCATCTGAGTTCAGGGAAAGCTGGTGAGATTCACCCTGGGATAACGACCATGTCTGCTTGCCACAAGGCTGGGTCTGGCCCAAAAGAAATAAAACCTCAAGCACAATTGAACCCTTAGGAAATACCATCAGCAAAACAGTAAGATGAATGCTGTGTACAAGTTAGCGAAACTGGGAGGAGCTTGAAGAGACATAGTGGCTAAAGTGCTAAGGTGGAACAGTATCTTCTTTGATAGAAATTCTCACAGATGCTGGGCATGGCCACTAGCTGACGTAGTAAGTTACTGCTCAGAGAGGAGCCAAAGCAAGGTGTCTTCTCCAAACCTCTCGAAATCCTGATGGTCCTGAGCATCACAAACAGCTGGAGATCTGCACTTTGACTTCAGCTTAGCGAGTCAAAACTAAACCTCAGGTTAAAAGAACTCACTGGGCCTCTCTCAGGGTATTCCACACTCCACCAGCACACCCAACTAGCACCCACACCCTGGTTTTGCCATCTAACAAGGCCACGGGAGAGATGCCAACCACCACAAGAGCCAACTTTCCAACACAGGTAGAAAGCTTCAGCAGACAGCAAAAATGACAAACCCTATTCAGGAAAATACAGGGCTGGCAGTGGGCATGGGCTCGTGAGTCCCTTTCAGTCCCTGCATGCAGGAGGTGAAACCAGCAAGCGGAGGCAGGAGCAGGAGCGTTTGGAGGCAAGCCCTGAGCATGCAGCTTCACACCGGCTGCCAAGGTGGGTCATGCTCCCCTCCCTGCAATCTGTGCTGCTCTCAAAGGCTCTGCCTGAGCCTGGTCACCTCCTGCAGCCTCGCTCCCACAGGGCAGGGATGCTGGCCACAACGCTATCCTGCCTACACCGGGTGCTGATACCGCCGCTCTGTGACAGGCCGTATCATTTATTATTATTATTATTATTATTTTTTAAAATTAAAATCCTCCTGAGCTTTATTAAATAGGGATGCTGATAGGTAATTAAATCGCAACTTAATTAAATCTGCCTGCTCAATCCAACCACGGCATGCTGGCTACTCTGCAATCCCTGTGAGAGGTGCTGTCGGTGGAGAATGGCAACATGAATTAAACAGCATCACGGTCAGCACTGCCACCTCCCAGCCAGGCACAGCCAGGAGTGGGACCAATGGGTTTCTCTGCCCATAGAGCAACAGGAGAAGGTGGGGAGACCCCACGGGGGACCTGACCTGACTTCGTAAGAGTTTTTTTTGGGTAGGGACTGACTCCCTCCAGCGTGGCAGGACCAAACCAGGGCACTGGAGGCGTTGGAGGATTCATAACTAACTAACTGCTTTGGCACAACATGATAGCGTTGGACACCCTGGGGCTTGGTGATGAGGAACTGAGGCCATGCTGGTGGTTGATGTCACCGAGCTCATTTGCATATAGAAGCCCATTGTCTGTTTTCATGGTTTCCCAGGAACATTTGCTGTCCCGTGTGGCAACAGCCCCAGGGTTGCCCGCACTCCAGGAGCAACAGTGGACGTGTGAGGAGGCAAGAGAGGTAGCTCTGTGGTTTCCCTATCCCAGGAGCTGAACGAGCACCTCCACACCTTCCACGTGTCCTGCGGCATAGCTGGTGCAGCGTCTCCATCTCCAAGCGACCACAGTGGCCATGCTGTGAAGGGAAGGGCAGAAGAACAGGCCCCCCAAGCAAGTCCGGTTCCAGCTCCCCACCAGGGACTGGCGGGAGGAGCGTGAGTGGGAGAGGAGGGAGGCTGCTGCCACCCAGCTCTTAGCGCCAGCCGATCCATTGACTGGTTCCCTGTGTGACGGGGTGGAGTATGGACAGATCGTCAAGGATAGCCAGCCACCTCTCAGCCAGAAATGGGGCAGACTTCTGCGTTATCTGTGTGGACGCAACAAGGAGAGGGTGACCTGTGAAAAGAAGATGCCCCGACCAGCACATACAGCTCCTCAAGCAGTACCAGCCATCTGCTGGAGCGAAATACCTTTTGCAGAGCCTGTTTATCCTGTCTTTTCTTTCTGTTGCCTAAGTTTTTAATGCATCTAATTTCACGTTTTCTTAAAAGGAGCTCATTTTATTTGTCACATGACGTGAATAGACACTTTCTTTGCCTATACTGAAAACCTGTTCTTGTAGTACCCGCTGCATTTATCTGTTAAATAACCAATTAAAAAATTTCTGAGCCTAAAGCCTGGTTAAATGAATCTTTAAAATGAGCATGATGGGAAGTTGGTGGCAGCTCATCTACTGAGAGCAGAGCTTTTACAATGGCACTGAGGGAGGTGCTGGGAGAACAAAGTGTCGGGATGGTTTTAAAGGGAGTTGTTTTGTGAAAGTCAGCCTTCAGGAGCGTCTGGTCTTTTTTGTGGCAGTTCAGTCACTGTCATGTTCAAAACAACAATTTTAGAATGGCACTCTGTTGTTTCGAATCATTTGTAGGTCTGTCATTGGGGAACTGGTCATTTTAAGCAATGGTTCTGTGTTGATGTGTGACTGCCAAAACAGTGGAGAAATGGCTATTTAATGGAGTAAGAATCCCCCTGCACCTCGAATCCTGTGCTCAGTTCTGGGCCCCTCACTGCAAGAGGGACATTGAGGTGCTGGAGCGGGGCCAGAGAAGGGCAATGGAGCTGGTGCAGGGCCTGGAGCACAAGTGTGATGGGGAACAGCTGAGGAACCTGGGGGGGAATAGTCTGGAGGAGGCTCAGGGGGGACTTTATGTCTCTCTACAACTGCCTGATGGGAGCATGGAGCCAGGAGGTGGCTGGTCTCTTTTTCCCTAGTAACCAGTGACAGGACAAGAGGTAAAGGCCTCAACCTGTGCCAGGGGAGGTTTAGGCTGGATATTAGGAAACATTTCTTCACCAAAAGGGTGCTCAGGTATTGGAACAGGCTGCCCAGGGCAGTGCTGGAATCACCGGCCCTGGAAGCATTCAGAAACAGTGTAAACAAGGCCCTCGGTGACATGGTTTAATGGTGGCCTTAGCAGTGCTGGGGTAACGGTTGGACTTGATGATCTTAAAAGGTCTTTTCAACACAGTTGATGCTATGATTCTATGAAATAGAGGGCAGGCAGGGAAGGGCTTCTGACAGATGACAATGCTAGAACACGGTTCTGTCACCAGCTGCCTCGTACCGGGTGCCTTTTATTTGTTTCCTGCGAGTTTCAGCTCCTAGAGACAGCACACTGAAGGAAGCATTTTTGTGGGCAAGAAAGGTTAAAGCTTTTTTAGTCAGGAGGGTGAAGTCTTCAGACTTTTGAAACAAAAGCAAAGAAACCCAGTGTGTGTCTACAAAGCCCTTCTGCAAGTACCAGAAGACTGGAAGTCGTGATCTGAGAGACTGGTGCTGCTGAAGCAAGTCAGCAAGGGGAGAGTCCCCGTGGGGCAGATGACCCAACCTGCACAGCCATACCCAGACAGAAAGGACAGAGAAAATATATAGGTCCTTCCGGAGGTAAATGGGAGAGTGAATACCCAGAGCCTGGGTCCCCATGGCGACAGAGAGAAAACCTTGTTCTCCATACCGCCTTGATACCCTCCAGCCTTCTTTGCCAGATCTGTCCCTGTGCCCACCTCAGATGAGCCCTTTTATACCATGCTAGAGGTTATTCCTTCACCCTGCCCACAGGGTAAAGTAGCCACTACTGCATGCAGTGGGTTTTAACTCTCCTGCAGCCATTGCATCCTTACAGTCCCACAAAAACCCTCGGGCTCTGCTCTGGCCATGGACCCCGACAATGGAGGCACCATGATTTCAAAGAAGGTCTCACAACCACTGGGGTTCCCCCAGATTTTCATCCTGGGATCCAGGTACTTGAGCACCCTCCAGGTCCTCTGCAATCCCCCAGGAGGTGAAAGAAGAAAACCTCAAAAACAAACCCCCCAAAAGCCCAAAGGGCAGCAGCATCTAATGGAAAACAAAACCCCAAAGAGATAGACAAGAGATGGACGGGCTACAGGGAGCCTTTCCAAGGGCGGCTTTCATGCAGTAATCTTGAGAGATCAAATTCCTAATCTGCTTCCACCTCAGAGACGGAGGAGTGAAAGTCCAACCGGGATTAATGTTTAATGCTTGAGTTAGCAGGTGATGCCTTGCGTCGGGATGTTTGGGTTCCCTGCTCTGCAGCTGAAAAAGACTGGTATGTGAGCTCAACCAGCATCCATCCCGGATATTAGGGATGACCCTACTCTCAGACAAAGGTCAAAGAGGGGTTTCCAAGTTCAGGATTCCCCACGCCATTACACAGTGTTGTGTGCTGGGGCTGCAATAACAGACGAGTTGTCCTGTCTGTATCTGCTGGGGCGTGCGAAACTCCAAACCTCCCTCCTAATTATTTTAGAGCCACTGAGGTGAGCTGCTGGAACACAGCACCGGGGAGGGCAGTTGAGAGATAAAGCAGCTCATTCCCACTGCTGGGGTTGCATTTCTGCTCCTGGGGAGGACACATGTGGCTGGAAACCCACACATGGCAGCCTCGGCTCCTGTGCTCCCCACTACGAAGATACAGGGATGGCAGGAGAGATGGGTCAGCTGCAGAGGGACAGAGTGGGGCACAGCCTGGGAGATGAGAAAAGCACTTGTTGAAGATAAAGACATAGGCAGACCCCAGAACACACAGACAAACAGTTATAGATACTGACTAACTCTCTGAAACAAAGGTCATGTTGTTTGCTCTTCTCCTCTATTACCGGAAGACTTTCTCCACTGGGAGTACATGGCCTCAATTTTGAGGGTCCGCTTAGAAGGCCAGACAATGGCACAGAGACTGACAGGGACAATGCTTTTTGCTCTCAGAAAAGCAGAGGGAAATGAACTGATCATGTCCTGGGACTCTTTCATACATGCTGCACCACCGTTTAGCAGGCACTTCCAGATGTGCTGTTTGTGCTTACTCTTGAAAAAGGTCTATTGTGAGTGAAATGATGTGACCATGGGTGTTCACACTTACACTAGATCTCCTCTTCTACTGCACACGTGCCTCCTTCCCAAGTTTCTCAGATCTGATCTGCATCTAAACATCACCACTGCCCTATCAAAAGAGGGCAAATCTATTACATCCTGACCTAAGGGTCTGGACAATTAAGGTTTATGTCCAGAGAAGAATCTACATTCTGAGTGCAGCCCTTCTCTTCTTTGACAAATTGTTTTGTATTCTTTCATTTGTCCCAGGTGGTGCTGGGACATGTCAGACCACAGGGCAGCTTGAAGTTATGGGGCAAACCGTAGGTAATTTGGCAGGAGAACATTAAAAAGCAAGAGGAGGAAACTATAAATTCAGAGTGTAACCACCATAAAGTGTTCTCTGAGTTCCCAGCCAACCTCTTAAAAGCATAGATAGCTCTTCCCCCTGCCTACAGGATGCCTTTCCCTCCCCGTAGGGTGTCGTGTTATGGCTCAGACAACAGAACACCATGGGAACAGTGACCCTGATGGATTTCACATGTGTTGCAAGACCTGTTGGAAGCTCTGCCCTTTCACACGCTGGACTTCTCTTCCATGCAGTATCAAAGGTTTGGCAACTCATGGCCCTGTTTCATTTCTCCCTCTCTGCTGAATGGCTTCATCTCATCCCTCCTCTTCCTGTCTTATTGTCAAAGTTGAGCCATCTGCCTTTAGAGCTCAGAATGAACCATAACCCCAAGTCCTAAATTGGCTGTAACTCCCATGGCAACATCCAAGAACATTTATGAGGCTCCTTTCTGGGAAAATAACACAGACAAGCCATGAAAACCTTTCCTCATCTCCTTCTCATGTCCTCCCAGGGTTACAGACCCCAGAGAAGATGTGTGTGTGGCTGAGATCTGCTTTCCAGTAAGTTACAACTGGCAAAGTGTCCCAACTTTCCTTAGTTCTAATACAAGTACTTCATGGAATCACTACATTTCTGTGTTCCTTCCTCTTAACCAGCAATGAATTTCGTGCACCTAAAAAGCACTGAAGTGCCTAAATCACATTTTCAAGAGTCACGAGCATTTATGACCCAAATTTCATAGATTCTCCTCACAAATTGTTACCCTAACAATGTCCTTTTCTCCCAGCCAGACCAGTCTCTTATTTGCATTTTTCCTCCACTTCCCCCCTTTCTGGTTATCTTTTAACCAAAAATCATTGCCCAGTTCTCATTCTTGGTCATGTTTTAAGGATGAACATTTGCTGTGGGAGGAGGAACAGGAAACTTTCAGACCTCATCCTCATTTAGCTGGCCACTTCCCTGTCCCCTACTGACCCAAACCAGGGCTCTCCTGTCTTGCAGGAACATCTGCCTGTTCCCACAACCATGGGGTCAAGTGCACTGCAAGCACTTGGGAAGCACAAGTGCTTGGGAAATTAGGTGTATTTCTTCTGAACTTCATAGTATGAAAAAGAAAACGGGTTTCTGAGGGAAATTGCTCATGGAAATCTGTTGCTAGTTTTGCTTCAGAAAGAAATGATGAGTGATAACTTCAAAATGATACAAAAGAAGCTGCAGTGGAATTAACTTTTCAAAGGCCATTTTTAAGGGAATTTTGGAAAATATTTGCAAGAAAACACTCCACTGCAGAGATCTGGACATCTTATCTCACTTAATTCTACTGGTGAGCCTCCTCTTCCTGCTCAGTCCGTTTATTTCCACTGCTGCTTTTAAGGTAACCACTTCTGATGAGGATTTCATTCTAGAGTACAGATTGTCAAAGTGGAAAACTCACATTCCAAGTTTTCTTGTAAATATGTGTTTTAAACCTACTCATACAGCTGTGGGAAAGTTTCCCGATATCAAATATTAGCTAATGTTACAGAATTGAGCATTTACACAGGGAACATATGAAGAATGAGCAAAGTCAGAGAAGAGCAAACTGAAGGGGACTTTTTGAAAGCCAGAAACAACTGGAGTCAAGAACAAAATAGCAGAAAGATACTAGTGCAAGGAAAGTAGAAGATGATGTGAGAAAGGGGGACCTGGCGAACTAAGGGGAGGGTAAAGTTAGAGAATGAGAGTGAATGGCATAGAGTAGACAGAAGCAAGGAAACAGAGAGTAAATCTGAATTTGTTTTCTGCAAAGCTGTTTTTGAATGTGGGCATGCTGCAGAAGACCATAAGAGAAGACAGTATGTCTGAGTGCTACCAGTAAAGTGATGGAGTCATAGACTGATGTTCTCCACCTTAGAGGCTGAGGTTCCAAAGCACTTTGAGACCTCATATGTCTCCTTAGATGGTGTTACCTGCTGTCATCAACGATCGTGGGGTTGCTGAGCCTCTGAACCAGCTGCTGGCAGCAGGGACTGCCATGTGTGGTACAGCACAATGTCTCACAAGCACTGAAAAACTGTGGAGGCCTTCCAGCTGCCCATGTGCATGAAGCATGCTCTTTCTCCAACACCGATCCCAAGGGAAACAGCCGAGAGAAGCTCCGGAAGGTCAAAATGCAATTAAAACCGATGAGATTTTGTGCTGCTTAATGGATGCAAACGAAAGAGGGTTTGCCTCTTGGGTCATGCTTGTCTCACCTGCACAGACCACACCAGACTCTTTCCTCAGTCTCCCTTCCCATTGCACCTCTTGTGGCCCTTCTCGTTCATAGCATCAGCCCCATTGATGTCCAGGTCCAGCAACTGGGGGGGCAATTAAGTAAATGTGTAAGTTTGGAGGGGAGGGGATTTACACCTCCCGTTGCCCTTGCAATGAATTACCAGGGCTGTTAATGGGCTGGTGCCCCAGTGCCTCGTAAATCGTGCGACTGAGCCTGAGCGGTGATGGGTGGCTTTGATCTGGACACGCTGCCCTGCCATGAACAGGAAAAGGAAGAGGTGATTTTTCATGGGTTACTACTCACTTCAGCCTCCAAGTTTTCCACTCTGCTGAAACTTTGACAGTGCCTAATAATCCATCAGCAAGACTTTCCTTGCTCTGCTTCCACTCCATTACCACCTTCATGGTCCCATTTAGCTTCTTTCACACGGACCCCGGAAAGGCTGACAGTCTCCCACCCTTCCAAAGGAGTTTGGAGGGTGAGAGCAAGGGCTGGGGTCACTCCACACATTTCCTTTGAGGAGAGGAGTCACAAAGTGGATGCGGAGGTGAAGGGAAGGAGCTAACTCACATCTACAGACCCAGGGTTCTTCCCATCTCCAGGAGCCCCACCATCTGCAGCCCTGGGTGGCCTGCATTGCCTGGAGAAAGTCCTCCTCTCTTCTTGGGTTTTGCTATTTCGAGGATACCATTAGCTTCAATTAAAAGAAAAGGCCTGTCTGCCCTCCCACAAACTGCTTCACAGCAGAAATATTAGAATCTAGGTGGGAAACAACACAGGGGAAAAAAAAAGCATTGCTAATTCCCTGAGTGATTGCAGATGTGTCTCTAGATCCACATGCCTAACAGGGAGCCGTAAGGTTCACACCTACTGAAGAAGCACCACCTGGGATGCCAAAGCAATTGGTGAAACTTTGAAGTGCCTCAGAGGAAAAGCAAATAAGAGGCTGAGATGCCACCTGATATGAGAGCATTACATGTCTTAGGGTTCATTTGAAATGCTCTAGACTATCTGCCATGCTGGCAGAACATGGGTTTTCTACAGGTCTCTTGTCACACCTTCCAGCTATGCTTGGTGTCTTGGATACTTCAGGGTGTCTCAAGTAGTGCAGTACATTTGGGTACTTGAGCAGTTTGTCATTGTGTTTTTTCACCAAGGGCTGCTACTTAGATTTATTCTTGACTGGTCCTTCTGTTACCTCCTATATATTAGACCAATACATTGCATGCGTTCAATTTCGTGTGTTCTGCCTTCTGAATGGAACCAAATGCTCAGAATGGCACTGTTTTCTTAGACTAACGAATTCTTTGAGAGGGGTAAAAACCACCTCAGTAATAAATCCAGACTGTGAAGGCTTGATGTATCTGTTTTTCTGTTTGTCTCCACTGCTGCTACACAGAATTAGCCCTCACCTAATACAGAGTGCAGACTTGATACAACCTTGTTTAGCACAATTGGCTTGAATCCATTATATTGACAATATCAATTTGTGTAATTCCTGCATTAGGATTTTGTACTAAACTGTATTTGAAAGGAGCTGTTGACCTTGATTAGCTCTTTAATTGTGGTTAAAATCCAAAGTAATTCAGATACCAGCTTTGACTGTGGAAGGAAAGGGCTACGCCATGTGACAGTGCAGTCAATAACTGCCACGTTCTCCACGGACACAGTTCCCATGTTTTATATGCTCTAGGTCTCACTATTGTCTCAGCGCATCCATTTGCCTTCACTTTGACCATACCCTTGGGGCTTCACCTTGCAGGGTGTATTGTACAAGCAGGCACTTGAGGTACAGTCTCCTGGACACGTTCCAGCTGAGTTATCTTCTGGTTCACACCACCTCTGCTTTTGCATACAGGTGGGATTTTCAGTTCAGTTTTCCATCCTATGCAGAGGTGTAATAGTGCTGGGTACTACCCAAGGGCTGCTCAGAAAGGGATAGGAAGGAGCCAGTTTACAAAGCTGTATTTCGCCTGCAAATGTTGCTTTACTCACTTTGTGGTCTCTTAGCAGCGAAAGAAAAGCAGAGTGTTATTAGAGCACATTAAGAAGCCCACATCTGCCTGTCAGTGCTCAGATAGCAGCAGGGTAACAGTGTTATGGACACTTCAGAGAAGGGATGAACAGGCTTGCTGGTGTTTCAGCAGGCACTATGCTCTTACCGAAACTGAACAGGAGCTGGATGCCCAGTTCTCCCAGATAGCTGCAGGAAAAGATCAGCTATGTGCCTTGAGGTCTGCACCGGGTGAAAAATGCCAGGCAGGAGGAAAGGCCATTTGCAGGACTCTCATGTGTTGAAAGGGAAAATGGATAGGATGAAGCCTGGAGGGGGAGAACCCTTTTAAGTCAATGAGGAATTCTGCCAGAAAGCAGCAGAAGGAGCAGTTCAGCAGGAATTACAGAGAGTTGAAAAAAAAACCTGGCAAGAGATAGAGCCTGAAAGATGGAGCACTTCATTTTGGGCAAACTGAATGTTTCAATTAAAAATGACAGAACTGCGATCCTTTAAGAGCAGTCAGATTTTAATACATTTTTCATGAATGGAAGCAGCCCGTATCCTGAAGACCTGACAAACTCTGCTCTTTGCATAGCATGTGCTCTCCTGGATCTATGTCTTTCTGGCATCAGATGGGGTTGCCAGCCATGGATCAAAGAGAGAAAACACAAAAAGACCTGCCAGGCATCTTGTGCTACATATGTGTGCAGAATATAATGTGCAGAGAGGAGACGGATGCCTACTGCTACAGCAGGGAAGGAGAGAGCTCATGGGAAGGAAGAGTAAACCAACAGTGGAGAAGAGGACACAGAGATGAAAGAACAGGCTGTGGAGAAAACTAGTGTCAAGGAAAGGAGTTTGTGAAAGACAAGAGTAGAGCAGTGGAAGTGGAGACAGGGAGGGAGGGAGAGGAGGAGGGAGAAATGTACCCTCTGTGCCTGGGAAAAGACAATAAAAGCTGCGGACTCTTGTCACGCAGGACAAGCCCAGCACTATTTACTGTTTGCTCATTTAACCTGGTTAATTTTTAATAATGTTGAAATTTTCATTTTAATAATTTAGGTAAATTATTTATTAAACCACGGGATAAAGGAATCATAGCAATTATGAATTGACAGTGTTACCTGAGGCTCATGGAAAGGTAAGGGGTTTTGCAAAGTCCTTGTTATTGGATAAACATTAAATTAGTAACAACTTCACATCCAATTCAAATTACCTTCTTCCGAGTCTGATTGCTCTCTCTTGGTCTCTCCTGGGAAAGAGCACCGTGGGCAAAGAGCCATGGCTGTCCTCTGTGGGGCTGGGGATGTTTCCCCTAGATGTCCTTGACGCAGGGACGAGGCAGTCTTTCCATAAGAGGGTGGCAACAGGGTGACATTCACTGCTCTGATCATGGAGAAAAACACAATGGGTTAATAGGAAAAGATGTCTGCATGTGTCTTGTGGCTATGGCTATCAGAGTGGTGGTGGCTTTTCTGGTACAAAAAAGGTCAACAGAAAGGTGCTGGTGTCTCCTACCTATTGCATGACTCCTTGTTATATTTTGGAGATGCAGACTTCCAAACCAGCTCACTGACCAGAGGAATCAACTGTCTGATGCCAGCTGCCTTATTGAAGGCTCCTGAGGAAATACAGACCCAGTCCTGGAAGATCCCAAGTTTGTTCTGGCGATGTTTGTGTAGAAATGTAATCTGCCACTTGAGGAAAGCAACCTCTGAAAACTGTCTACAGAGACACACAGCTCCACACTTGAAGTGATTGTATAGAGACTGCAAAATAAAGCCCTAGGTATCTGAAAGGGTGAAACGAGTGAACTTTAAAAACACCAAGGGAATGTAGCACCCAGATACTCTCTGCAAGCACGAGAATTTTGCTTTAAAGTAGAAATCTAAATGGAGGATGGTAAGTGGTAGGAAAGAGGAGAATAAGGATAGGGTCTGGAACCTAGTGGCCTCGATCAGCAGAGTACTGCAGCCTTTGCCCAACTTTCAGCATCAGCGTAGGCAGAATTCAAACCAGCCACCCAGAATTCAATAGCAATCCCAGGTTTTAAGTATTGCAATGAATCAGAGCCAAGTTTGCATTTTCATATTTTGTAATGTTTAATTTTCAAGCATTTTGTTTTAATTACCAGTTTCCAATCATTTTTATGTTAGCTCTGAGTGCCTTTCCTACATTTTCTTCTCAATAATTAAAACTTTTTAATAACATTACTTTCAATCAAAGGATTTCAATTTATCTTCTAACTTAGTTCTATCCTAATAAGTTTTTTTTCCCTGGGAATTTCCTAACATTCAGTAAAAGAAATAAGCATTTCTAACGTGTAATTTTTTTCCTCTCTAATATATTTGAGAGCTCAGTTTTCTTGAAGAAGTTCTTTGGAAAAACATGAAGACACATTCAGGGTCCTAAATATTTGTGCACAACATGATGTCCCAGATACAAATCTGTTCTTTCTTTTTGGTTTAAATAGCAGTAGCCACCAACTAACATGTGAAAGACGTTGATAAACAAATATGTCCCATAGACTAAAGGAAATGCCCTCTTAGTTTTGAAATCTGCTCAATCACGGTTTTGTATCATGCCTAGCAGGTAGGAAAATACAACCTATTAACTGAGAAGATAATGTTGAACAAAATATGCAGTAGCGAACAAATCCTTAATCCAACCGTAAGGCCTGCCTGCTTTATAATGAAATAAACCAGCCTCATTACACAAACTGAAAACAACTGAAAAAACAATTCTTCCAAGTCTCTAAGCCCCACATGAATCTAAACTTGCCCATCTCCAGGGTTTATAAATTGCCAGAGTTTCTAAACTCCAGAGAGCTTAGCAAAGTCCCTCTAAAGGATGTGTATACAAAGGAAGTCACAGGGAAACCATAGAAACTCATAGGTAGAGAAGAAATAGGAAATAAATATGAATCACTGAGATCTCACTAATATGCTAAGGCACTAGTCAGCACTGTGGACAGTCCCCTACACCCAGATCAGCATATTCCTGAGAATATCATATTAACTGAAAACAAACAAAATCACCAAAGCACATCCCGTGGGCATCTCAGCTCTCCTTCCTTTGCCCTCGATCTTCTCTTGGATTCTTCCGTCAGGAGATCAAGTGATAAATTTCAAGTGTGAAAACATTTTGTTACTGTGAGTCAATGACAAAGATAAGATACCAGAGCTGAGCAGGTTTTTGCAAGGAAATGCTAATTCCACAAAGACATGGAGTCTGCTAGGAATCTGTGCTGAACATTTCAATGAAAACAGATCAGAATCCTTCATTCTGGTAAGGTCTAAATGTATGTTTCAAATTAAGCAATTGGTCTGCATTTTTTAGTGCACAAGAACACTAACACCCAAGCTATTTTAAACCTCTTTCAAGATCACGATATTACAGGATACGTTAAGTTTGTTGCTTTCATAGCAATTTTTAAATTTTGGCTTTTCATTCAGATATTGAAACTTCCCATAGAAAGTCTGAGCTTCTACTTCAAAAGCCAAGCTCACAACGGGAATGGCATTACAAACTGCCATGGAGCTCCAGCCTCTGGAAGTAACTCATGATCCAGGCAGCATCCAACAACCGACCCTCTGAAACCACAACTGATTCCATGTAGGTTATTTACTTCTTCAATTTCTTTTCCTCAAAACTTCAATCTAAATTAAGACAATTTGGCACCTTCAGGTGCTCCCTAGTGTCTGAGCAGCTAATGAATCAGGGTGGAACAAGGTGCCCTTTGGGTAGAGGCACCCATTAGTTCCCTGAGGATGGAGGAGCTCATCTTTCCCCCAAAACACTGCTGTCTCACATGCTTTTTTTGTTCACAGGGAGCGTTTTCCTTGCAAGGTGACTGTAGCCAGAAGAAGATCGTGCAGGCTCGCAGCTCTGACTGAGTACATTATATTATCTGACATCTTTTCTGCTGCTGAGCAGAGACTATCAGCTGTTCAGTGGAGCCCACACTAGGATGAACACGCCAGGGCAGGAAGCAATTAATAAAACATCTGATTACTTAGAGCAGCTCTTCCCAAACTCCTCCTTGGCTTGCAATAACAAAGGCCTCTGCCTGCGCTCTTCCATCTCCTGTCACTGCTGCCATCGCTCTCGCATCCCAAAGTTAACAGTGATTGTTTTTCAGGGATGGGGTCCAGTCCAAAGCCTAATTGAAGATAAGAGGAAGCCTTCAATGGACACTGCTTAGCTTTGGATCAGTCCCGTGGGCAGGAGCGAGGACACACAGAGAAATTCAGATGCACGGAGCCCATGTTCAGGAGCAACACACCCAGGGGCTGTGCCTTTGCTGCAAGGGCAGCCATGGAACTGCCAAAAACCCCGGTGTGGCCAGTGGCCATTTCCCCCAGTGCAAGGGGCTCTGCTGTCTCCCACTGCACGTGCTGTACTGCAGCCCCATCTCCCACCACCCCTTGCTCAGACAGACCGGCAGGGCCAGGCAGCGACACTGTGCCCGTTTGTCTTTATTTTACGTTATGAACCATTCCCCCCCCCCCCTTTTTTTTTGTTTTGGTTGTTGTTATTATTAAAATTTCCCAAAAAGGAATAAAAATAATCCCTCCCCCTTCCCTGTCCCTCCCCGCCATGTTCCCAAGGTGCCAACTAATCTCCGATGCCCAGCTTGTACACAGCCACCTCTAATTGCTCCTGCATTTTCATCTGGTGTAAGTTCAGCCATCGCTACAGCTGCCCCTCCTCCCCCCGGGAATTCACACCTTCATTATCACTCTTTACTGCAGAGCCGTCCGCAGGCTCCCGGCTCCGATAAAAAATAGAGCAGCTTTTCAGTGGTTTCAATTTTAATTACCAGCATCAAGGCAGCTCGCATTCTCACCAGGCTGTTTCGCACTAATTAAAGTGAGGAGGAGTTTATGGAAGGGACACCAACTCCACTTCACTCCCTCATCTATTATTTACAGACAGTAATACAAATAATTTCCAATTTAAACAGCCTGAGCTGGCCAGCAAAGAGGAGGGAGAGGTGGGGAGAACACTAAGCAAGGAGAAACTCGAATAAAGAGCAGAAACTAAGAGGAGGGGATGGAAAATCGACTCCCAGTGCCCTCTAGTGGGAGGATTTCCTGAGGGGTCACAAGGTTGGAGGTGTGAACGTGGCCAGGAGGGCCAGTGAGGTGGCAGGCACTGGTTTCTCCTTGCCTGGCCTCACCTGTGACCTTCAAGATCATAGAAGAGTTAGGGTTGGAAAGGACCTTAAGATCATCCAGTTCCAACCCGCCTGCCATGGGCAGGGACACCTCACACTACACCATCTCACCCAAGGCTTCGTCCAACCTGGCCTTGAACACTGCCAAGATGTGACCAAGCAGCAGCAGTTTTGGATAAGGGTCCACTTAGCTCCAGCTCTGCATTGGTGCATTCGGGTTGGTCCCATGCTGCTCATCACTGGTGGTGCTTCATCTTTCCCATGGGCACGGCAAGGTGCTGGTGGAAATGGGCTCTGAAAACCCTGGGTGGGCTCTGAGCTGACAGCAACTCAGTGTTGGGTGCCCAATCCAACATGAAGGTACCAGTCCTGGTGGGATGTGAACCTGGGGTAGCACTGAGCTGCTGTTCATGAACAGGGTTTTCTGGGTGTCTTGGGAAAATCCCCCCATCTAGAAGATGGGCTGTCCACACAGATGACCTGCTCCATCTGTCAGCAGATACGGTTTCCCAAGGCTCGGATTGTTTTCCTGACCAGTCACTCTCTCCTTGGATGTGAAATGTTCTCCATCCCTCAGGCTGGTTCCAATCAATCTCTCCCAGCGCAGCACATGCCAAGCCTGCATGTTTTATGGATTTGGAGGAGAAACCCTGAGGATGGGCCAGCAGAGGTAAGTGGTTCCCACCCCCATGGAAACAATGCCTAGAAACAGAGACTGTTGAAGACCCCACTGCACAATAGATTTTATCATGTCGAGGAATTAAAACGCAATAGTGTCTCAGCCCCGTTGCTTTGTTTGTTCTTGTCGGCATGGATGAGGTGATCAATACCAGTGAACTTGTGTTATAGCTCTGATCTTTACAGGGCCTGAAATGATGTCATCTGTGGGTCACATTCGGATTTCATTTAAACCCGTGCTGATCAGGAATAGCTCCAATAAGAACAGGGTTACCCTGGATTTACACCAGGCTAAGGCAGATAAGCCTGAAGATCAGTGACTGAAGGAGAAGAAGTTTCAGCATAAATGTTATTACTACAGAAAAGTAGCTTGATTGAAGCACAGATGTTGAATGTTAATCGCTGTAGGCTTGATCCAGCATCTCTGTAAGTCAAAAGCAATATCCCATTTACTGCAGCATCTCAGGATTAGATCAATGGCAAGTAAATATTCAGAGACTAAATCATCTTACTCTTTACCACCTCTAGAGTGTGTGAAGTGCCTGGGACTTCAGTGAAGGCATTCCTGATTTACGCCAGAGTGCGAAAGAGAATCAGGCCCTACCTTCTGCTTTTTGAGTGCTTCCAGGGGCTAATGATGATATTTGGAGCAATTTTACCTTGAGATCGTTGATTCAGACCCAGGCCAGGCTGGCTGCCAGCAAAAGTCATTACCAAGGGACAGCCTATGAAATGAGTGGAGGTCTCAGGTACGACAAAGATTTCCACTGTTTAGCACAGCACATATGTCACACGTCCTTTTAACAGCAACAAGTTACGGGTTCCAGGTTAGGGTACACTGCTCTCTTCCCTCTGGTAAAGACAAGACTTGGGACTGATAGTTGACTTTTGTTAGAAAAACATGAGCTCAGCTCTGGTGAAGTTTTCTCTTCTAGGGTTGGCACTGTGGGGTCCATAGCTGCAGTCACACACAGGGACTTTGGGCAGGATGAACATGGAAACAATTTTTCCCCACCTTCACAATTCCTTTGCGTCACTGACTTAAGTATCTTTGCTCTTGGCCTCAATCGACAGTCTCACTTGATCCTTGAGGGAGAAGCTGAGGTGTGTGCCAACACAGAAGCTAAACCTCTTCTACCCCAGGGAGTGGTTTCCAGGTCCTGGGATGTGTAGATGGAGAGGAGCCAGAGCCTGTGCTGAACCCAAGCTCAGACCTTCATCTTTCAGAACCATCACCCTCCTCAGCACTATTCATTAAAGATTTGGGATATTCTATACGACTTTTCATCATGAGCATAGTGTGAGCACACTGATAACTTTGTCTTGGATACTGACTCCAGCCATCACAACTTCTTTGCAATTACTGCCCCATCCATGCTCCTGCACTAGCACAGGAGCCCACGGTATGGACCAGAACTGGACTTTAGCACCTGCCACCCATGATGTGCTGCATCCCAGTCCCTTGAACACCTCAGAGTATCTTAGACCAGCTAACATGTATGGCAAAAAGAAGCAGACAAGAAGCTTAGCCCTTGTTCATGTGCGTAGCTCATTAATGGAACAGCCACAGGACTGAGACCCCATTGCAATCTCCCTGCAAGGCTGAGCAGCTTTTGTGCTAGCAGGGGCTCCGATGGCCGGGTCTGTGGGTGTCCCTGGGGCCACAGGGTCAGTCTCCATCTATCTTCTGCTCCACGTCTGGCTGTGTCTGTCTAAGGAGAGGGGAATGGGCTTGCTCGCATGCTGTAACTGGGTCAGACCCTAAGCGATGCTCACTCCACACACACTAGCAGAGCCCAGCTCAGCTCCAGCACCTGCCAAATGCAGCTGGAAGCACAAATCACTTCATAACTGCTGGTGTTTGTATGGCTGCGCCTGGGTACTCCTGTGGCCAGGCCTGAACATCTTTGTTACGGGTAACTATTTACACGAAAAAAAAAATATACAATGTCATATTTGCTCTCATCTGGATTCATGAGATGGATTTTGTTACGTTCTCTGTGGTGAAAACCAGTCATTCGTGTCTGCAAATAAACACTGTCGTTTTGGCCTCAACCAGCTCATCTCCAGCAGCATTAGTTAATTGTACTTTCAAATCCCTTTTTCTGTCCTAAAATGCACTTTCTGATCATCCTCTCAGTGCAAATATGGTAAATAACCAACCAATACGAACAGCCACAAAGCCATAAATGTTTTATGGCTGTTAAGCCAACATCCATGAATGCAGGCAAAAATTCCTCCTCCGTTCCCAAACTCCAGTGAGCCTGGCTTGGCTCAGAGGGGAGCATGCAGCTGAGTAGTGGGGTGCACCACAGATGTGCCTACTTAGTAGGAAAGGGCTGTTCACCACAGATCACAGGGAGCCCCTTCGTGGAGCTGAAATGCCTTTGCACCAGGTCTCTCGCTCCCAGCCAGAAAGTATCTCTCTCTCTGATGAGAAAAGGGGGTTTTTCTAATTTATTGCTTTTATGGGATTGTTCCTCCACAGAGGCACAAATAGCAGCATATCAATAAAGGCAGTCGTTTGAAGTTGGATATTTCCACCTCTGTCACAGCAAAATAATTAAAAAAGGATTCACAAGATCATAAATTGCATGTCACCAAGGACACAGCCTCCTTAACCCTTCAAAAGCCAGGCTGTGCCCATCCAGGGCCCATGTTACTCAAGGCATGAAGAGACACTTGTTATCCTTAGCATCTCAACCACAAGGGTTTTCTTGTCTGGAAAGAGAGACACTAAGGACCTGTCTATACAGGGAATGAACTAGCTGGCTGGCAGGGTTGTAGCCCAGCTCCAGTATGCAAATGCACATATAGATTTGATTTTTGGCCAGGCAAATGAGAAGCTGGGCTGCAGACCTGCAAGAGCCGAGCATTTAGTCACATTGAAGTTAAAACATGCCACAAGCACATCAGGCATTGGGGAAAACACTTTCAAACGTATTTGAAAAGTGGCAGCATGGAGAGGGCCTAAAAACATTTGTTCTCAGTTAAAAGCTCCTCTGGCTCCTGCTAGATAACAGAAAAGGATGGAGCCCATCTGGGTCAAAAACTGCTGCTATCCTCCTGGTCCCTCCCTAGCACACACACAGCCAGAATGCATCCCAACCCATCGGAAAAAACCCACATTAATGCAAGGGAAGGCAACGCACATTATTTTCTAGGCAGGTTGCAACTTAGCTCCCGATACAACAGCCAGGTTGTGCTCCAGCCTAATTTGATCACAGGCAAGGTTAACAACCGTTGTTAAACTCTGCAGGTCAAATCCTGCCCTCTTATAAATCCAGGACAACTCTGTGGGAAGGGCTGGGGGTGTAAATCTCCAGGTCCAAGTCCTGATGGCACATGGGAGGTGCAGCACTCCTCAGTAGAGAGGCAGGAGAGTGAATGGGGTGTGTGTGGGGCAGCAAATGCCTATTTCTGAGGTGGAACCCAATCCCCAGACAGGCAGCAAGTTGCTGGTTTGATTTTGCTTTCAAAAAGACCACTTACCAAAGCATGTGGGGTTCTGTGGCATTAGAGGTCCCATTGGAGGTGGATTAGTGGGAAGAACAGAGCTAAGTGGTTTATCACAGGGTGATGTATTATATTACACATATCCCATGGCTACATCCACTAGAACCAGCATGTAAGGGAGGCGTGTGTGTTTGCCTCCTTATGTCCTCCTGACCCAATACAAACCCTCTGGAAAAGTGTGTTTCCCTTTTTTTCACCTCAGCAAGATGATGGTGGATAGAGTAAGGGATGTATTTTGCCCAGCCTGGAATTTCTTGTTTAAGCTCCTCAGTGAAGGAAGTAAAGGAAATAGCCATTCTGGTATCCCCTTTTGACAGCACAACCCAAGAGCTTACTTGGGAAAGATACTTGCTGAGAAGTGAGATTTGGTGCATGTTACTCCTGTATTGGAAGCTCAGGCAGAAGGGACACCCAGCATCCAAGTGGCACCAGCAGCACTCCTCAACACAGAGCCTCTGTACCGAGATGTGCATCCTACAAATCTCCCAGTCCTGCAGCAGTGATAACTGGTGCCATAAAAACAGAAGGAGAGGCACGCTTCTCCTTTGCCCATGTTCTGCACCAGCACAAGCAGTAGCAATGCTGGTTGCAAGGGGAAGAAAGGAAACAAGCATGATGTTGAAGAGTCAAACACATTCACATGTTCTTTTTAGACACAATAGGGCTTTACCAGCCACAGGAGATAGAAAATACGTAGTACGTAGGATAATATATGGTGCAGAGGGTCTAAAGCTATTTTTTTTCCAAGTACAGGCTTCCTTGCTCTACTACAGACTCAGAAAGCCAGAGGAGCTCGAAGTCTTTATGCCAAAACAGCATCAGTTTAGTAATGACCAGCAACAGACACAATGAAATTAAACCTTAAGCCTCGATGCTGGGAGGAGGAAAGCAGATGTGGAGCAACAACACGGCTGGTGTGTGCTTGATTTTAACTAATACCCTTTCCTAACCTTTTTTGCCCTCTGTAGTGAGGACTGGAGGGGAAGGGGCTCATTGAGCTCAGCCTATGCATGGATGGAAAATCAGGAGCAGACTCCAACCCTCGGGAGCCCTGCCCTGCCTCCTGGTCCTCTCTCAACATGACACCAAATTAGGACCCTTCAGTGGCAGAGCCACAAACCAGGCAGACAGGGCTAAATGGCCCCTGGGTGCAGGATTACCAGGGCTTTGCTGGAGGATGGGGCAGCGTGGGGAATTGCAGCTCCCTTCCCATCACAGCCAGGCAGAAAGGGCCCGAGGAAGAAGCAGTGCAGATGGAGAAGGGCAGCAGCTGAGCCCCAGCCCCAGGGATGTGCCAGAGAGTGGTGGGAAAAGCAGAGGCTGAACAGCAGTGCCCAAAGCAGGACCAATAAATGGACGTGTGTCACGGAGGGAGAAGGTGCCTGCCACATTGCTCTGGTTAAGCAGGAGGAATAAAGGAGATGGAAAAGATGACTGCTTTTAGGACTGACACCAAGTATCTGCAGAAACAGCTATTTTTGCTGACCCTGTCTGATGCCACCAAGGGAGAGCTGTTAGTGAAACCCTGCGGGTTTATTAAGGCATTAGGAGTCTTACAGAGACACCAAACCCATTTCCCTCACTGTCCTCATGGCCTCCAGACTCCCATGGGCTGTGAATGGAGGTCTGTAGCGGCCATGAAATAAAGCAAGATCTTTTATGCTCTAGAGCAACACACAGAGATTTGTTCCTCTGCTGGAAAACTTCATTCAGGAGTCCACAAACTGGAATAAGTTAAAGTCACAGTTTTATTCCTAAATGGTAGAAACAAATTGCTGCCCTTCTAGATATTTTTTCTATTTTCTATCCAAAA
Source organism: Pezoporus occidentalis (assembly GCF_034315485.1). Taxonomy (NCBI): domain Eukaryota; kingdom Metazoa; phylum Chordata; class Aves; order Psittaciformes; family Psittacidae; genus Pezoporus; species Pezoporus occidentalis. The sequence continues at coordinate 124,126 of NW_026913082.1, read as the reverse complement.
GAAATCATATCTATAAATAATGGAAGCTTACAGTACCTATCAGACTAGCTATAATAAGCATTTTGAGTAGGATGAAATGCTGTCTTATTAGGAGAGCTGAAGGTGCGAAGTTTGCCACCAGCTCCAAAGTGTAGAGATGCTCATATGACATCTGTCTCTTAATATTCATTAGGAAACTGACAGCTAATGTAACATTATCACTAATCCATCGATAGTGCTTGTGTAGTTCCCACGGCCATAACACCCAAGTACCTGTAGCATCCCTGCAGCACGTCTGTGAGAAGCAGGAGAACCTGAATAATCCATACCTGAGCCTCTGAGCAAGGGGTGGGGAAGTCTGAGGGACGGGAAAATCCTTCTTTTCCACGCTGGGGGCCAAGTCTGGATGGGAGCAGTTGATCTGAGTGCTTGGTGACCTTCAAGCTGGATCCCAGGACCACCAAAAGTGGTTGTCCCCAGAGGGACTTGTCTGTGCTCATGCTGCAACACCACCAGCAAACCATGTTGGGACAGAGGGGTCTGAGAAAAACTGTGAGGAGATAAATTATATGAAAACTGAGGGATGTGTCTTTCCATCAGTTTTGTCCCAGAGTGGTCCTATTTGGCCTTTGGGATAAGCCAAGGATGAGGGTGCTTTGCTTTGGCCTTCCCATCACCAGCTCTGAGACAACCACCGGTGACTGCCTCCTGGCACATGGAAACCCCAGGGAAGTCAAAGCAGAAGTGGAGGAGCCATAGCATCTACCCTGTGCTTCAGCGATGGGATCAAACGACTGAAGCCTTGTCTGTGATATCCAGAGCTGGAATCCCCAGGTGGGATTCCTCGGGGTTGGCAGGGACCACTATAGTAGGTATGGCAATATCTGCAACAAACTAGGTAGGTCAGGAGACACAAAGTGAGATTCAGACAGGGCCAGGAGCCCCTGCCATCCTTGCCTGGCCACCAGAGGTGGCAGCCCCTTCTTTCCTCCAAACACACCACAAGCACATCACAGGCTCCTTTTTAACTTAGGAATTAGCAAATCCTGTTGTACCGCAGCAAACACCAACTGTCCTCTTGCAGCAACCTCCCCTCCAGGAGCAAGGATGCAGAAAGGCTTTAAAGAATAACTCCAGCCCCTGCCTAGCCTACAGAGAGCACCCTTTCCATAACTTCATCCCTGGCACCCAAGGGAGGCAGCACCAGGTCCCTGAGGGAGCCTAAAGCAGAGCTCCCCTCTCACCCCTGGAGGAGACAGTGAAACATCATTTTCTCTTGCCTGGAATTAATTCCCCCCCTTTCCTTTTCCTTTGTCTCCTCCCTGCTCAGGCAGTTGATTGTGTTCCCTGCTCAGTTTGGAGTAGGTACACATAATAATAACTTTTTAATAATAATTTAATTTATAACGCACCCCCCCCCGCCAAGGCACTCAAGGCGCTACACAAACAATTAAAGTATGCTTGTAATAAATAAACAACAATAATTAAAACATCATAAACCAGACAATGTTAGAGCCAAACCAAATGCTAAAGAGCAAAACAAAGCAGCATTTTTTGGAGGAAGGAGATCCTTGCACAATTCATCTTCCAAACCTCCTGTTGATGTTAGATTGAAATTCTCCTGCGACGCTGCTTCTGCATCTGCAAAGGTTTTGGTGGTGTCAGAATCATTACAAAAAATGGATTTTGCACTACCATAAATTAACTGGGGTTTTGCAAGGCTGTAATAACACCACATCCCCTTTCATTTGTATAAATTCAAAACCCAGTTTACTCAGGAAACCCAGTTTATGGCCCTGAGTTTGTGTTGCCGACCCTGAGTTTGGGAAAAACATTCATGTTGTTCACATTTGGTAAAACATGCCTCATTATAGCAGCTAGAATGGTTCTATAGACACAAGGATGGTGCTTTAAAGATTTAATGCCAGCCCCCTAAAATGAACAGCAGAGCAGCCTTCTGCTGGCCGTCAGCTCCTTGGAGCCGATGGGATCGGCTTGTCCCAGTTTACACAACTGGAACCAAAAGACCTAAACTAACAAAAGAAGCAATCTTCCTCCAAAACAAATGAAATTCCAGCTCGTGCCATGCAAACGCCGTGCACTGAGCTCTAATGATTCAAGGAGACAGGCTCTGTCGAGGCAGAGGTGGAACTGAAACGCAGCCAGTCGGACCCTCTTCTGAAACAAGCTGGCCACCAGCCCTCAGACAATTACATCTAGGGTCCGTGCACTCGAGTGCCTCAGCTGATCTCAGTTGTTGTGGCAGCGCATGAAGGGAAAATCCTTCTCGCAAACCCAAACCACACGGGGATTTCTCCATCCTAGGGAAAAGAAACAACCCCAAACCAAACCAAAATACATCAGGAAGATGAAGCTGGTGGTTTTCTTCCAGCACAGGGAACCAGGAGGACGTTTTTCATGTGATCCCTTGAGGTTTTGTTCTCATGGGTTTCACTTCGAGCTTCAAATCCAAGCAGATCTTAACAAATCAAAGGAACAGCAAATAAGACCATGTGGCTCTCACACACCAAGCCATCTTTTGGCCAGGGTTCATTCAAACAGAGCCTTCAAAAGGGTTCACAAATCTTCGTGCATTGTGTCACAACTCCCAGCTTATCAAGGCAGGTGAGACGTCTGCAGAAACCACTACAGACTCTGGGCACAGAGAGGGTGCTTTCATTTGTTTGCGTATTCTCCTATGAGGATTTTCCCACTTACAAATTACATGACCTCAGACTCCTGGTTCTCTGCATAGCCACCTCCACGAATGGCCCCAAACTCTGCTCCGAGTGTGTGCTGGAATGGGACCTCTTTGTGTCTGCAGGAGAAAAGGTGCTTTCAAGGAGGAGGCCACATTACCAGGGCTGGGGGTTGATTGTTTCTTACCTCCTCTGAATGCAGCTTCTCATTTCTGCACTGAGGTTCTGCTGCCTTTCACAGAGCTGGTCCTTCCTGGATGCTCTCCTCTTGCAAAGGACTTTCCAAGGGTAAGGAAGCCTAGTCATGAGCTCATGCTCCCACAGCTTGCTGTGTCTGGGCAGCAAGGACCATTCATGAGTCAGGATTCCTATGGTTTTCCCAAATCCTCCATCCTGCATAAAAGTTGTTGAGCAAATTTACAATTTCCACTCCATGGAGGTAACTGGAAATCTGTGCTGCTGGGGCTGCTCAATGGATGTGGTAGCTCCACTTTCTTCTCCAGGAGATGTACCAGCAGACAACAGCATTTGGACTCCAACTCCACAGAAGCTGTTTCTATTTTCCTTGGAGATGGAGTGCACTGGAACATAGACCAGCTCGTTCAAATCTGCTCTCCCTCACACTGGGCCACCTTTCAGCTCAAAGATTCAGATTCCAGGATGAACCACAGAAAATCTGCATTGTTTTCTGTATCACCTTCCTACAAGTGCTCTGTGAGACCTTGCACATGTCAATCAGACACAAACCATCCAAAATGTCATACACCTCCTTCCCATTGGTTTCAAAGAGAGCCAAGCATCTAATCACCTTGGAGGATCTGGATTAGAGCTCCGTGCCTCAGTTTCCCCATGTGATTTCCTGCCTTCCAGCACTGATTGGGCATTAGTACATCACAGCTTTTCTCCTCTGCTTCCTCATTCACTGAGCCATCAGTATTTTTAACTCAGATTTGGGCAATCAAGTGATGATGATTCTGCCCATGCCAGCATTTCACCATGGCATAAAAACCCTGGCTGGAGGCTCACCCTGTGTTCACACTCAGGGTCTTCTCCAGATGTCACTCAGAGTGCTGATTCATTTAGAAAGCCCCTTCTGAAACTGAGGTCACTTCCAATGGCTCCCCAGGTCCTCCAAGGCTGGGGTAGCTCCAGCACAGGGGCTTGGAAGGCATCAGGAGCCGCTGCCGGAGAGCGCACACTGACACCTGGGAGCAGATATGAGAAGACAGAAGTGGCAGAATTTATTTTATGACAAATCCTAAAAGGAAATTATGCAAAGTAATAAAATAAAGAAGAATTATAAATGAGGACAAGAAATGGGTGAAATACAGAATAAATTACGGGAAGACAGGAAGGTGCAGGAGGAGAATTGAAGACAGAAGTGCTGAGTTAAAGGATAATTGTTAGAAACTGGCTGGTAGAGGAAGGGAAGAGGGCATTTGGGGAGGGGGGACTGGTACAAAAGGAAGCTGGTTTTGTGCACAGTGGCATCAGCAAAGCATCTCCCTGTTAGATGCACCTTGGGGATGGCATGGGGTGACAGCCAGTATATGTTATTTGGGTGCAAGCCCATAAACCTAGGGAAAAGGTTGCTTCTGCTTTGACCTGCAGCCAAAATAAAACCCAAGAATAAAAGGACTGGGTGGCCACAGCCCAGATGAGATCCCATCCTGTGGGAGCCTTGGCCATCCTCCCCTCCTCATTCCCTTCTCATTAGCTTCCCCCAGCCCTGCAGCACCCACTGGGGAGGGGTCTGCAAGGGAGATGCCCCCTACAAAGCCCCTACCAGAGGTTACCCATCCAGAGCCGTGCTGCTCCTGGTTTTGTCGGTGGAATCCTTTGGAGAGTTGGAGAGCCTCAGGTGCAGGAAGGGAGCGAGGGAAGCCCTTGCTCCGGCCAGGGACCCTCTGTGGGTGCAGCCGATGGCAGGAGGAGCTGGTCCCAGGCCCACGGCCCCAGCTGTCAGTCTGAGCGATGAATTACATGCTATAAGAAGGTGTTGACAGGAGCAGCTGGACATCAGAGAGTGATGAAAAGGGAACAAAATTCATTCCGAGTTCAGACAGACTGGCTCGTTAGGGGCACCGGCGGCAGAGGCCACAGAAACATTGCTCCATCTCCTGGACATCCACTGAACCGGCTCCAGGAAAAGCTGGGAGCGCCCCCAAAACCCCTTCCCCATGTGGGTGCAGCCTCCCTGCCTCCATCCTGGGGTGCTCCAGGGGGAGTCACTGCAGGTCCCCCTCAAATCCCTGCACAGCCCAGGGGCGAAACCAGCTTTGCCCAGCCTGGGGTGAGGTGTCCCCAGCCACAGCAAGGGATTCAATTTGGGTATCTTCAAAAGAAACCAAATCAAAGGACTTTTTGTCCCTCTTGTTTAAGGATGTAATTTGTATAAATTGTATGAAGAGGGATGCAGGGGGGAACAGGGACGGGAACATTTGGCATCAAAACAATTATGCCCATTTTAATGCAAACTAAACGGCATGCTAAAGGGGAATTGTTTCGTACATATGTACAGCAAGTGAACATTAAACCGTACGGCTAATAATTAACTGGCTCCACATTACCCTTGCTGCTTGAAATACGAGGGTGTCCCCGTGCATTTTATGTATGGGGAAGTTTGAGGATGTGGAGGTCCCGTATGAGATTATTCCTAAAGCTGTGAAAATAACAAAGAGATTTTTTTCTAAGCCAAGCTACTTCTTGGCATTCAGAGAAGTTGGCAGAGAGAAAAAAGTGTGGGTCCTTCTCCCACCCCTTTCCTCCCTCTCTCCCTCCCTTCCTCCGACTCTCCTCCCTTTCCCGACTTCCACTTCTTTCTGCCGCTGGAGAAAAAGAATAGCAAATTCAGAGAAAATTTCATTGAGGTTATTCAAAGAGTTTTTCATGGATTATTTACACAAGTGCTGTTCAAACAGCCTTTGTCTGAACATCCCTTGAAATCTGCACCCAATCCTTTCAGATTCAAAGCAATAGCTCAGGGGAGACAAAGGGGAGCGGCTGACACGGGTTTCCTCTGCAAGTGAATGAGAGGTCTGGCTAAACACAGAAGGGCTTTGGCATCACAAGCTCCCTTTCAGCCTGGAAAATAAACACTAATCTGAAGCCAGGCAGCTGTACCTCTGACCAGCCTGCCCCATCCGCTGCCGTGCAAGGAGCAGGGCACAGACTGCTCACTGGAACGGTGGCATGGTACCCTTGTCCTGCATCCCTACCCACGGCACCCTGCAGTGGTGCTGCCCAAATCGTATGTGCCAACCCATGGAGACAGGGAAACCCAGTGTTCTGAGCCACCCTATGCCCAGATATCCAGCCAAGGGACATGTTGAACTCCCTGTTAGCCTCCTGGCTGTGATGGTGGCAGAGCTAACCTCAAATGAGAGTGGGGCAAGCCCCCACAAAGGCCATGAGTATAAAGAAACAGACTCTAAGCAGAGAAAAGAAAGAGGGATGGTGAGAGAAAAGGAGGGTGAGGGGAGGCAGGTGAAGCAGGTATAGAAATATTACAAGGTGTACTCATGTTCAACACCAATTTGCAGCCCTCTCTCCATCGCAAAGCTTATGCACAGACAGCACTCCCTTCCCTAGAGAAACAGTGCTCACCTCCCTCTGACCTGGAAAACCAGGCACCACAGGCTGATGAAATGGTTGAAATGCATGCAACGGGATCGATTAAAATCAAGGGAGTAAGTGAAATATGTAATAAAGGCCAAGTTCTGCCTTAAATTATACCCCTGGAAGCGAGTAGCCATGCGATGGGGAAAGCAGCATGTTGAAGTCCCTGCTCCTGCCATACCTGCCCATCCTCTCCACACAGGAAGGAAGCACACCAGTAGGTTCATCCTCTTAGAGCTTCCACAACTTTGGTGGTCACCTCTTTTAGAGTAAAATGTGAAAAACATCCTACACCATCATTGAGTCTCATCAAATTATCACTTTTAACTTTCCCGGAGTGATGCTGCTCGCGAGTCACCTTTAGAGCTGCAGATGTAGCCTCTGCTAGCAAGAAGATTAAAATCCCATTACTTGCTATTCATGTGTTATTTAATGATGTTTTTTTCCATTATGTATTTATTTATTTTTAAGTTGCTTGCTTTGAATCTCGAGTTGGTGTTTTTAATATTAAGTGTTGTTTCTAGTTTGTTTTCCTAATTGGTATGAAATAAAATTAGAATGGAATTTTTTAGTGGGTATTTTTATGTTTATTAAAGGAAAGACAAAAAGCGAACCCCAACTGATGGCCAAAGCCCATGCCAGTAAGGCATCTGCACAAGATAAGAGCAAAAAAGGCAGCCTCTTTACTGCCAGGAGCAGAACAAATGACACTAAAGACAGCCCTGCGGTGCAACAAAAAGCCCTCAGACTCCAAAGTGTCCCTCACAGAAGCCAATTACCTCTCTTGCAATGATTTGGCATCCAAGTGGGGACTGTATCAACTCTGTCTGGGACCATCTCTTCTTCTTACACAGGTACTTCTCCATCCACGGTGAAGATGGGATAAAAGAAGATTTGCATGTTCCGTAAGTGTTTTGGGAAGGATATCCTCTCGTGGACTGGACAGCTCTGAAAGTGCAATGCCACGACCTCATCCAACAGAGATCTCACAGCAGGGAGGAGCTTCCTTTAAGTCAACTATTGCAGGGCCTGAGAGGAAGCCAGAGAAAAACGGCTTTTATTGGTGAGATGAAGAGCCAAATGGAAGATGGAAGAAGGGGAAAGAAAGATGAAGGGGAACAGAGGAAAGAAGAAGGCAGATCCAGACAGAAAATGAATAATTGAGATAGCCATAAAGGTAGATCCAGGCAGAGGCAGAGAGTTGGAGGGACTCAAATGGGAGATCAAAAAGGAAACTGCTGCAGAAAAGAGAAGACATGGTCAGGATAGGAAGGAAAAGTGATAAGAAGGGAGCAGCAGGAGGGATGTATACAGTGGGAAGAGCCTTGGAGAGATGAAGGAAGCGGGGAGGGGAGGGAGGAGAAGAACAAAACTTTGCCAGACTGCGATGCAGCACTCCTCCTGCATCTCTTGGATGCATTTAACAGGGGCCTGGAAGAATCTTCATTTATCAGGAATTCAATTAAGTGGAATAGTCGTTATTAATTTTATAGGAATTATTTGTACAGGAGAGCCTGGAGAGAGGAAAGGCCTCCTGGAGCCATTTCTTCTGTCAACGCCCCAGGTCAGGTAGGCACTGGCAGCGCAGTCTCACCAGTTGAGATATTAATGAGATGCCTCTAGGTGCAAATGATAGTTTAATAGGTGTTACTTAAAGGGAGCGCCCCTCGCCTGCGCACGCAGCTCCTGAGGAGGCTGCCTCCTTGTTAGAATAAGTAATTAGAATGTAGGAACACTCACTTTGACACTTTAATGAGGTGTCAGGCGTCATCAATTTAGTGTTTAATAAAAATAAAATTAAATATTGACTACATTTTTATAACGTCATATTTAAAATACCCGTCCCTCAAATGTGGGCGATTTAAAATGAGGTCCTGCTGGTTCCCCAAAAGGAAGGGACCACAGCTTCTTTTGGGTTTTGTTTTCCGTGGGGAGGAGGGACTTTGTATGCACACCAAACCCCAGCAGCACATGGAGGGAAGTGTTCCTGTATGGGATGGAGGAGAGGTTTCCTTCTCCATCTTCTGAACCTCCCTGTGCTGTCGGAAGACTAAGGATGAATTGAACAAGACTACCCCAGACCGCTACTGCTGATGGCAGCCACTGCTAAAGAGTGAGGGAAACACAACTTTATTCCTATTTCATTGGTGGAATAGCCTTCCAAACCAGATACTGGAAAGAAAACAGAAGAAAATGCTGGAAGTTAAAGCATACTTCAAGCCAGGAGGGAATCTGAAAGCCAAAACAGCTTAAGCAAGTTTATTCCCCTCCTGTCTCACCATCCCAAGTTTGCCTTTCCTCAAGGTGCCCACCTGGCTAAGGGAAGCCCAACACTGATCTGCTGTGCTGGGACCTCAGTGTACGTATGACATCCTAGTGGCAAAGTGATACAGACTGACCCACGAGACACTCAGTGGTCCAGCAGAACAACCTTTCCCCCCACCTCTATAAAAACAAAGGCAAAGACATGAGAACCCAGCTGCAGTGGCAGAGCAGAGCTCTTTTGGGTTAAACACCCCTGTGTGTGTATATATATATATATATATATATATATATACACGCACCCTGTCAGCAAGCTGAGGTGCATGGAGATGCTCAGCCAAGTCTGGGCCAGTGTATTGGAAAACAAAAGGCAGAATGAGATGCAGAAAGTCCCTCTGGTTGAGGTGCCCTGGCAACACAGGGAGGGGGGGTGATCCCCAGATAGCCCCCTGCTAACAAGGGATCCTGTCTGGGAGACGGAACAATTCACTGCCGAAACCCTGGCAACAGTTATTTAAATGGAAGCTGCAACCCTCTTCCTCCAGGATCAGGAGCACAGCACTGATGGGACCAGGAGCATGGCACTGATGTCTGCGTTTTAGGGGGGTCCCGACAGGGTTGCAGGCTGTGTGCACCCAGGGCAGTGCTCCTGAGGGTCTGTGAGTGCTGTTACGCTCACCTTAAAGTACCAGGAGACTTGTCCAAAGTCACCAGCCACACAGGCCAAGGCCAAGCTCAACTCCTTGATTTATTCTAGGCTAAGCAATTCCTCCTAGGTACAATGCATGTTTTACCCCAGGCACCAAGCAGGGCATTACTGGGGGAGCTGGCCGGGTACCTTTTATCTCAGGGTGATTTGGTTGCATTCCCATCTCCTGAAACCTCAAACATCTGTGTCCTCATGCAGATTAGGGCCACATCCACCCTTAAAAAGCAGATTATATCCCCCAAAACCAAGGCAAACCAACAGTACCTCAAAGTCACATCCAAGCAGTTCTGCCAGGATTAAAAATGAAGATTTTAGTCCCCTGAAAACTATTTCATGATCTATCTATGTAATATTTGTGGTTATAGGTACGCATATCCTGACATATGCTCTGAGCATCTCTGAGTGCTTTCCTGAGGCTGAGCCCTGGGATGCTCAGGTCTCTGAGCTGTGATGCTCAGGGAAGCACCGGCTTTGGGTTGGAGGGTGAGCGACAGGGATGGGGAGGTCAGGGATGGGGTCAGGCATGGGGACAGGCTCCCATAGGCACCAGGCATTGTGCTGTGGAAAAGAGTGCCACGCTGTGTCTGTGCGGGGCCTTACAGCACGCAGCTCCTCGGGGAAGAGACCCGCGGCTCCAGCCATCCTCCGTGCCCGTCGCATCCCGGTACCCTTGTGCTTCCTGTACCATCAGTAACCATGCCAGGAGCAGCGTCCCATGGAGGAAAACACCCGCGCTGCAATAAAGCAAGAGGAAATGTCGCCGTGCTGCCGGAGGGAGCGATGCACCCAGCGGTGATCCCTGTGGCTGCAGCAGAATTCCTGCGCTGCTGACCGAGGAGGGAGAGCCGGCAGGGACCGTGAACCATGGGAAAGCCCTGGCAGCAGCACCTGCTCATCACAATAGAGCAGCAAAGGGACCTTGACTTGCATCAGATGCTCTGCCATGGACCTGAGACATTGCCTTTAGTGAGGTCTGGATGGGGGTAACACACCTGGGCAGTGATCCACTTGCTTCCTCATCCTTTGAAAGCTGAAGACAAGAATGGCACGAAATCTAGCTCATAAGGCTCTGGAAAGAAAACTTTAAATCACTGCTGGGAAAGCTGGGCATGACCCAAAACCAGAGTGGAAACAAGTGCAGCTGAGATCTCTTGGCTGCCTGGAAGCATCCCACCCAGCAAAAGACATTACCATGGCTAAGGGTAGGTCATGTATGTCAGGAGGAAGGGCACAGTGAATTTCTAAAGCACAGAGGGACACCTGGAAAAGACGCAGCTTTAGAGAGACCAGGAGCTGCTGTGAACAAGCAGCTCAGCACCAGATCCTGGTGCGCTTCTCTAGCCAAAGAATAAACAGGATCCCTGGATGTATGAATATAGGAGCTGTGTGTAAAACCAGCATCTTTCTGATCAATGATATAAGCGATAAAATGAATAATAAAAGAGTGGCTGTGAATTAACAATAAACTCTCCTGTTGCTTCATCCTCCCCAATACAGGTAACTTCAAGCTGACATCCACTTTCATGGTGCCCTGCTTGAGGCTCCCAAAATCATGCTTAATTTCAAGATGCCTGGCTCGTGCTGTCCACACAGCCACTTGTATGAGCTGTTTCCTATTATCCCATCACACAAGGACTACCTGTGGCTTCCTTGGGTCCTAATGATGACAGCCTACCCATGCCTGTTAGGGGCTCAGCAAGCCCTGCTCCACCAGCAACATGTCACCCAGCAGCAGGTGAGGCCCCAAACACCTGAAAAGTCTGATAGAGGAGAAGCACCTGGGGGATAGCTTGGAGCTGAATCTGATTTCCTGCTCCACCAAAGGCTTCTCGTGAAGCCTCAGAGCAGGTAGCAACACCCAGAGCCTCTAAGGAAAACAGACCTGCAAACAAGCCCATACTAAACCCTCATTCCCCACTAGTGAAGTGAGACTCACAGCACCCTTGTGCTGCAGGACCCAGCCAAAATACAACCCCCTGAACCATCTACAAGGCGTTGGTGTGATGTGGAAGCAAAAGGAGGACTAAAGAAGCCCGGTGTGGTGGCAAAGGAGGGCTGTGGATTTACACCAACCATGGGCAGATGACCATGAGGGCTCAGCTCTTAGCCCCATGCAGGGGAGAGGTGTTATCTCGGAGAGGAGCTCTGCGCCAGAACAGTCCATCAGCTGCCCACACTTGATTCACAAACTAACACCACGTCATTTGTCACCGAGAAAAGCACCCGGCTCTTGAATGGGTAATGCTGGCAGCCAGCATCAATGTTTTCACAGGCAAATTCATACACTGACCTCCTCGGTGAAACACACAGCAAACGCCTGGAGTCTGGTTTACGTCTGCCATGGGATCCTGTTACATTCAGAACAACCCCTGTCAACGCTGAATCTGTAACAATCAATAAAGAGGGAGAGTTTGTTTGTTCGTTTGGGGTTTTTAGATGTTTTCTCCTTCCTAATTGTGTTATTTTGCTACGCCAAGTTTTGCAAGTTTTGCAATATCCTCCCCCCCTCCCCTTCTTGTTTTCTTTTAGGACAAGCTGTCATCTTTTCACATCTTTTCACCAGGCCATTGCAAATGTAAAACTGTAAATTGCAGGATTGTGCAAATAGCACTAATAGCATTTGCATAAAAATTGGTTGCAAAGAGCAATTAGCACTTCATTAATAATCAATGAAGGGCCAATTTACACATTGCCCAAAAGCAAATTGTAAATTCAATTTTGTCTATAATTGAGCATTTGGTGCTGGGCAACTGTACAATGGCGCCAGAAGAGACCTGCACAGCACTTTTGGAGTCAAACCTCCAGTGAGTTCAGGTTTTCAGTGAACCCGGTATGGCTCTTTCACAGGCCATGCCAGCACCTTCACAATGGAAGGAGGTACATTTGCTTCAGCGAAAACATACAAATGTCTACCTACTACCAGCCTTGCTCAGATACAACCCTATTCCTGAGAACGTGGATCCTGCTTATATGGCAGAGGTCTCTATCCTGTCCCAACATACCCTGCCGTGATGCTGGGGAAAAGCAGAGATGCACAAAGGACATCAGAGAAGAGATATCATCACTTCTGTACTTGGCCCTGAACATCCTCCCATTGCAGTATCTGCTAATGCTCTGCAAGTGACACCAGAGCTCTTGCCTTTACCTCTAGTTAAAGGTCTCACATAAGCCATGTGGGTTAAGTGTTCTGACTAATCCAATTCACCCAGTCTCTGCTTTGTCACCTCCATCTGCCTGTGACCTTTCTTAGATATCCCAATCCGTATGCAGTCACTAGAGTCAGAGAAAACAAACAGCCTTGCTTTATCTCTTTGATTTCAGTGTCACTGAAGGCTTCCTGGATCTTGATTTGGACATCAGGTGATGTATTCCTCAGGCTTCCCCTCTAGATGAACGGTGACATCCAGCAAACCAGGGCAGCTTAACCACGGCAACAACTTTCCAAGCCCCAGATTCTCTACTATCTCATCCTCCACTTAAAAGGCAGAGCCAGCTCCCTTTCATGAGCAGAGTCTGACTCTAAACCACTTGACATCTGAAGTTTCCTTATCACATTTTGCGTGGATCTCATGAATCTGGTGAAAAGCTAGACGATCATTTAGCAGGGGTTGGTTGCTTTATCTATTTTCCATAATAATTTGAATATTATTACAATGGCACCTTTCATCTGGGGATATACATGCACTTTACATATGTTACATTAATTTCACCGATGAGCTGGGGAAGCACTCTTTATCCCTATTGTGCACATGAGGAAATGGAAGCACAGAGATGATATACCGCTTGCCCAGTATCACACAGGAAGTTTCTGACAGAGCCAGGAATAGAAATCACATCTCCCATGTCTTATGCAGAGAATATCTTTATGTCCCTGCCCAGTAACTGAGCCCTTAATCCAGACTAAGACACCCACACAGGACCCAGTTAGCTAAGAGTGGCACAGACACCCAGCAACAGCACTGCCTTGGCTCTGGAAGGAGACTTGGCTGATCCAAAATTCCCCCCACGGTGAAGGTTGGAAGTTCTCCTGCCAGCAGCAGCCTTGGGGGCTCAAGGGGAGGGAGGGCTGGCTCCACCAGAGGCTTCCATCTGAAGTGGATGTTATTAGCTGGTGTAAGGAGATGCTCGATGTGGGACGCCCAGGACTTCTCAGTTTTCACCCAGCAACGTCCCTGCTCCCTTTCTCCTGCTTGTTCAATCCACCTTTACCAAGGGATTGAATTTACAATGGACTCGAACACATTTAAATCCATTTATTGCAAAATTACTTTTCAATAATTACATCACTGTGCTGACTGTGTTGCATAATGAAATTAGCATGAGAGATATTAGAAAGAATATAAAATTATAAGAAATATTGAAATACCTCTTTCCCCGTCTGCCTTAGCACAGCCCATAGCTTAACTGGAAAACGAGCACTGCTCCTGGATGGGATTTAAATGCATCAAGTGTAATTTTATAATGTCTTTTATATAAATTAATTATAATGGTTATTGCTTCTTTACATTATTAGATTGAAATTTGCCTCCACTTCAGTGCATTAAAAGAAAGCTGCACCCATTTTGCTCAGCAATGCCCTGAAAGTTCTCATGGCATGGAGCCATCTTCCCCATGCTGAAACCACCAACACAGCTGAAGTTAAAAGCTTTGGTCTTGCGTTTGCATTGCAGTGACCACCATGGGTCCCAAACTCTCAACTAGACCTTTGTGAGCAGGTTCTGGGGTCCCCATGGAGATCTTTGGCTGTGATGGGACATTGTACCCCTTCCAAACGCTACTATTCTGCTTCATCTCTGCAGCAATAGGGATGCTCAGGCTGGTTTAAGCAATCCCATCCAGATTTTGTGTCTGCAGAGAATGAGAAGTGATAAAATGCATTGCAAAATCCACACAGTGATGCAGGTGAAGTCTTTAAGTCTGAGTCCATCAGCTAACCATGGGCTGTTGTGGGAGCAACTGTAGAAGAGCTAGGGCTATCCAGCTCTTCTTTAAAAGAGATGGTGGGCACTGTGCAGTGCTAACAGGGAGGCTCATTTTGTGTACCCCCACTTTTACAAGCACAAGAGTTTTCCCTTCTAATAGCTGGGCTATTGCATGAAAAACCAGCATGGGAAAGAAGGCGTCGAGCTATCGGGTAGTTAACTAAGCACTTGCTACGCTGGACAAACCACAGTTGTGCAAAGCAAAATGAAGACACAGTGATATGCTTTTACTGCCGCTTAAGCCTCTATAGAAGTCTACTAATATTCAATTTGTGGCATTATTTGCACATTGAATTAATCCAGAAACTAAGGGGCTAATGAGTTATGGAAAGTAGCATGCGGCTTTATTGTAACAACAAGGGCCTGCCGGACTGTGTTTGGTCAGGAGAGCCTGGTCAAAGATACCATTTTCCATGCACCAATACACACCAGATGGGCAGGGGAGCACCAAAGCAAACAATTCAATCAATCTTGAAGACTGTTCTTTTAAATGCCCTAAGTTTTCCTTGTTTCATGCGTGCTCTTCATGAAACCCCATTCAGCATAGCACAGAAAAGCCAGGATGACCAAGGGAAACAAAAAATAACCTCCAGAATTATTTTCCATGAAAACAGTTGTGCAATTTCCTTACAGAAAGCCAACAGGCCTTCCAGGGGAGCTGGTGGAAACAAGCAAAGACTCTTGGAGAACTGAAGGAATGAAAAGGACAGTAGGTATTTTCAGCATATGATGCCACCAGCCCTCGGCAAGAGCTGCTGTTTTGCTCAGTGTACTTAACCCTCAGCACAACACTTACCCTGCAGCAGGACCACAGCCTTGGTCCACGTCCCTACGAGTAAGAATTAGGACTTAAAAGTCAGGCTACAAATACGGAACAGTCATAAAACCTTCTCCCTCCTCAAGCCCTCCTCTCAACCAACTCTGCAGCCAAACATCTCTCCACTATTTCACATCTTTCTGACACCCAGGAATACCTGATTGTCCCAGAGCAGTCCCAGCTTCCAGCCTGGAACACTGAGCACTGTCCCATTTCTGTCAATGCACACGCGTGGCTTTGGGCCACATCATCTGAAAGAGGCTGTAGTCAGTAATGAAGCTGATGGAAAGTATGAGGAGTAAAAAGAGAGGACTTCATCTCACCTGGCAGCACTGCTCCCTGCCTGCTCAGCTGCCATTTCAGAGGACTTAAAGGTCTTCCCAAAGCCTTTTAATGAGAAGAAAAGTGAGGGAGGACCTCATCTCCATGGTCTTGTCTTGTAGATCCTGCCCCTTCACAAAGTCCCTGTGTGGCAGAAACCAAATCATTCCTATTATGTTCGTGGTGTTGAAAGCTGACCTCTAAGATCTTCTCCAAATCTGACCTGGGCAGGAAAACAAACACATAAAGTTGTATCTCCAGCCTACCCAACCACCTCCTCTGCCCTGCCTGGGCTGTGCTAATGGTCAATCCAGGCCAGCAGCTCCTGCATTTCTTTTCCCCCTGTTGCTTTCCCCAGCTCCTGAAACAGAAGCAAGGTGGAGCTGCTGGTGAAGAGGTTTGGAGCCCCTCATCTCAGACAGAGCCAGGTCAGGGTCAGGAGCCTGGGAGTTTGCACCATCTGATAGAAAAAGTGAATAAATCTAAGCAGCACTTAATTTATTGATGAAATAAGAAAGACTGTTTAATGTGGAAAACATAAGCAAGATCAATAGCAGAGAGCACAAATAACTAATGCTATTGACACGTAAGTATTTTAAGCCTAATTGCAGGCATATGCACTTTCTAAGGGTATCTCACCTTCTAATAGCACCCTTGAGATTATGGGGTTAATTGATGCAGCTGTTTACTCCTGGCTCACGTGGCCCAGGATTGGGATTCCCTGGAGGATGCTATTAAACTAAAGTGTTTAATGAAGTGCTAAAGAGTGGAGTTTCTAATATTCTTCCCTTGAATGAAACTGAATAGAAATCTGAGCAAACTTCTCCAGGTGGAAACTGCAGCTCAGGATTGGAGTAAATTGCCTTGTGTTCCTCATAGGGAGAGCCTTGTGGTGCAGGGGAGAAAGATTTGCTTGGCTTTACTTTATTAGACTGAGGATGTGGGGATACTCTTGAGTTTTTTAACTCCTAAACCACAGTTAGGAGAAGAAACCTGCAGACATGTTCCATTTTAGCATTGCTGTTGGGCAAGGAGTCCCAGGAAGCCAATGCAATTCACTTCTGTGGCTTTTCAGACTGACGGTGCATTCAGTATGATACTGTGCTTCTCTCTTTTGGGGTGGGCGGAAAGGAGGGTTTGATCTCTGTTTGGGAAGGAGAACAGATAACAGCATCAGTGGTGCCACCAGCCTAAGTGTTTTAGCTTGATGGCAAACCAGGACTGACAGAAAAGGTGCTCTTAAAACCAATCTTCTTTTATAATTTGGCCACAGTCTGGTTTGGGACCTTTGAAAACCAGGTAGATACTTACACATGATGCATGTTTCCAAGACTGACAACCCTGGCGAGAGCACACAGCCTTCCCCTACCCATCCTATGGTGCAGAACACAGCTCAACTCCCTTAATCTCTGCAATGAGAATGTCTTGGCTCTCTTTCATCTCCATCCATCAACACAAGCTTCTCCCAAGTGAGGTTTGAGCCAAGGAACAAAAGCAATGATGGGGATTTCACCTCTGCAACCCCTCACCACCACCTAGACCCTGACTTGGAGTCTCTTCTCCCGCAGTCAAATCTTCCTGCCTACGATCTTCCCCAGCCTCTCACTCTCAGCAAGGCTTGCAATCACTGTGAGGAAGAAATTGCTTTCTCCATTTGGCTTTTCAAGCCTGAGAGGGCACACAGACAATGAGTCTGATGAGGACAGGGATGTCCCTGGAGCAAGAAGCACAGGGCTTCCCTGCCTGGGTTCAGAGAGCAGGGCACACACTGATCTCAGAGCCTTCAAGGTCCACCCATGGAATCAGCTGCAATGCACAGATCCTTTAAAATCATCCTCTCCCTCCACAGCAGCCTTCCTACTGTAACTTGAGATCTTCTTCTCTTTTAAAATCAATTAGTTTGAATCCATTTTACAAAAGCCTTTCTGCAGGATAGCTATTCCCAGGGAAAATGCTCCTTCTATTGCCTCCATCCACATTGCATCTCCCTAGAGAGGGGAAAAGGGATGGTGGGAAGAGAACATTATGTTTGTTGGCCAGATAATGTTACTATCTCTATTGAAAATGCTTCCAGAGACAAGCATGCTGACTGGTGCATCCAGTATGCGGTTGGAAGTGTGCTGAGTTAACTAGATTGGTGGTTTCAATGTGTTGCCTACAGACTCCAGAGGGACCCATCGGGGTTGTGGAAGGTAACTGAGAAAAGCTGGTTTGCCGGCAGTCAGCACAAATTTTAAGTGCATGGAGGGGTCTGCACACGCACTGTGAAAACCTGGGGGGTTCTGTGAATCCAAAAGGGATAAAACCATGGATGAAGTGGTTTTCTGGGGGCTATTTCTCCTGTTTCTATCCCCCTTATCACAGGGAATGTGGAACAGAAAGAGGCTGTGTCTTCTGCAATCGGACAGGGTTATCTACGTGAGAAAACCATAATCAACCTCCAAACATACCTGTGTCTGCTATCCCTTCCCCTCATGTCTGGGACTTCCATGGTTTTGGGAAGAAGTTGTCTGGAACTAAAGGAGGGAAGAGCTTCCCACTATGGCAGCATGGTCACACTCAGGGTCCCGGCTCTGCACTGTGCTGACCAGGGGCTTCTGGGCAAATCTGGGGGAAAGAGGGAAATCATAATGAGAACAGTGAAAACCCAAAAGGTTGGAGAGCTCAGCTGCGTGCTCAGGGCTGTGCCTTGAAGAGGTGGACATTGGAAGGGCTGAAGAGAAAGGAAAGGGTCCCTGTCCAGTGTTACCCCACCTGCTCCTCAAGCGTTGCTTCTCCTTTTAGTAAATATTCCTAACACCAGGACTCCCCCAGTTCTCACCTCTCCCACAAGAGCCCCCCTGTGCCCTTCTGCTTTTATTCTGCCTGTAATATTTCTGCCCTTTGTGCAAACCCTCCACCACTCTTGTACGTCTTTATCCAGCTGCGCTCCAAATTTGTGCTTGTCCTTGGGGAGCACATCAGCCCTCCAAATTTGGGTCCTGGAGCCAGAAAAGCAGCTCTTTTTGAGTCATTTTAAGCATGTACTGTATTCTTATCAGCCTATGTCATGGAGTAGGGGCCATGTCACCTTCTCTTCTCTCCCTGCTCTCTAGAAGCACACCTAACTCCAGCCCCTGCCAAAGGACAATTCTTGAGCCGTTCTACTACCCAGGCTCAGGACACAGCATCATCTTCATGGCTGCACCCAAAAATGGGCTGTGAGTTTATGTCCTGGACAAAAGCACCAACCCTTGCCTGATGGAAGGTGTTATTTGCCTCTTTGCTGCCAGCCTCATTTTGCTGGGTTTGCTCATATTTGCTCATAATGCAGATTATTTTCCAGCTTTGGGTCTTCTGCCCACATATGGGACCAGCAAATCCTGGACCAGTGCATGGTCTTGCTGTGACTTTCCACCCAACCCAGTGGGCCACAAACCTGTAAGACATCTTCTGCTAGCGGTGAAGGCAGGCTTAATCTAAGCTGTTTTCTTTCACAAATGCAGCCAGGCCAGCATACAGCCAGATACTGAGGCTCTGCTGATATGTGCTAACTCATTAAACAACCAGAATTTAATTGCTTGCAAATGTCTGTCCATCCCCTGAACTTGGCACTCACAGCAGCATGGGATACGGATGGTCTCCCATCCATGTAGCCTTCCCCCCCTCTGCAGCAGAGCAGCACCCACAGCATCAGAAGGGGCATCACACTCAGTCCATCAAAACCCACAGCACGGGTGTTACAAAATCATTCGTGGCATGGAAAAAAAAAAGATGAAATCAGCCAAAAGGCCACAACGGAAAACCAGGGAGAGAGGAAAATTAACTAAGAAATAGGCAGCCTTGATGTCAATTTGCTAAAGAATATTTATTGTCCTCTCGTGTCTTGCTTGCTCTCCTAACAAATATAATGTTTTTGAAAGAACTAGTCTTCCTTTACCACTGCTGTCTCTCTCATGCCCTTTCTCCGTCTCACTAGCTCCGTCTCTGCCTCTCTGATACCAACTCTGACAAACTGTGTGATTCTGATGGAAAATTCATTAGTCGTCCCCTTTTTTTTCCTCCCTTCCCCATTTTCCCAGTCAGCTTCGCGCCTGATCTGTCAGCCTCTTCCATCCTGATTATCTGGAGACGCCAATTTCAAAGAGACATCTTAATAGTGATGTCAACGAATTAATTAGATGTGTTAATGAGCTAAAAGCAACCCAAATTAAATTAATGCAGTAATAAGCACAGACAGCAAAATTAGCTCCAATTTCTGTAAATGATTCTGAACTGTACACAACATCTCATCCTGCTAGAACATTACCATCCCCCAAAGCTAATCAAGAACTCCAGTGCAATTAACTGCTTAATTACAAAACACACACACAGCTCATAGATCCAGCAGCAGGAGGGGTGTGCTGAGCTGCGGAGCGAGCGGAGAGATTCTCTGCACCAAACACCACGCATCAGCCCTGCAAGGAGAGGCCGTGTCCCCCACCAAAATCACCCCTCGGGTTCCTATAATGGGGTGATCCGGAGTGAGGGCAGGAGCAGGGTATCCGGGTGTGCTCCTTGGGAGCATCCCAAATGCTGGGTCCCAACCATGGGACAACCGGCTTGTCCAACGATGCTCACCAGTGCAGTCCCATTGATAGCAGAGATGTGCCCATCACCCTGTGTTGTTTATTGTGTTTATCAGACTGGGGGCTGCATGGAAAAGCCTAATTGTCCAGCTCTGCTCCCCTCCCCTGGGATGAGTGGGAAGCCACTAATAGCTTTGCAGAGCTGCTCAGGTATCTGATTAGCTCTAATTGCAGCTGGGAAGACAGAGGGAAGGAGTGGATAGCACTGTGGATAGAAGGAAGGGAAAGAGGGGAGGAGGAAAGGGCTGGGGAATGGAAATCCTTGGGACAGGGTTGGGCATGCACGAAGAAGGAAAGAGAAGGGAGAAGCCAACAGAGGACTGATGGATGCAAACAGAAAAAAAGGGAAAAACCAGGCAAACAAAGAACTGGATCCAGAAACAAAGGGAAGGAAGGCGAGACAAAGAGGGATGAACGCCACCAGGCCCCACGGAGCAGACAGGGCAGGAGGGGTGGTGGAGATGAGAGCAGGTCCTGGTCAGGTCCCACCCCAGCGCTGCAGAGCCAGGATGTGCTGGGGATGGTGGGAAGCCTAGCTGCCTCATCATGGGATGACACTACCAATTTGGAGGTTTTAGAGTCATTAGTCTGCCCAGTAAATGAGGGATATTTGCAATAAAGATGAGGGCAGAGATTCACAGTGACAAATAGCATCTCTGTGTTTCTCTTTTTTCCCCCACCTTTTATTGCAATTAGCTCAGTCTGTTAATAAGCAAAGGATATTTTTAGTTGATTTCAGTTCCAGTTAATTGATCCAAAAGTGAAACCCAGCAACTGAGCTAATTGATCCATGTGTCTTATGTTGGAGCGCCGAGGTATTCTCCGGGCAGCTGCCATCGCTTAGGCTCAGTATGGGAAGGATGGAGAGCAGGGGGACAGCAGAGCCCCTACCCCAAGGATGGGGGGTGAATTCCACCACCACCAGCTTTGCTCCTTGATGCAGAATAAGCTGTGGGGCGATATCCCTTGAAAGCCTGGCATGAGAAGAATGCCGGTCCCGTGCATGTACTGCAGCAGAAACGCTCATCCAGAAAGCTGAGTGAATGGGATGCCCTGGCTGGCCCCATCCGGCAAGATATCCAGCCTGGCATACTGTCTCTGATGGGCACAGCAGGAGATGGTATTTCAGGAGAGCCTGCTACCTGGGACACTTTCCACCCTTGTTGTGCTTCCCAGCTCCCTGCCCAGGGATTTTAGATGTCACTTATAAAGCTGTTTCCATGAGTTTGTCTAATCCCCTTTTCCTCCTGTGGCAGTAAGTTCCCAAAGTTCACTACCTGCCGTGTCCAGAAATGTTTTCTTTTATCTATCTCAAACTTAATCTCTTACTGTTTTCAATTGAATGCCCCCGTTCTACTATTACAGGATTTGGTGAATGACTGTTTAGCTTATAAATTGCCTTCAGGATTTTGCAGCCCTCAGCCAAATATCCATAAGTCTTTTCCACCTCTGCCTGGCAGGCAGTGCCATTCCCTGCCCTTGTTTTGTCTGCATCTCCCCATAAGCAACTGGTCCACCTTTTCCACTGGAAGACTGGATCTACTTACCTGTTGGTAGAACACAACAGTCTCCTGTCCCTACTCTGCTGATGCTCCCCAGCTCAGGGTGCTCATAGCCATGAATAGACAACACTTAGCAGCATTCTGATTCATAGAATCATAGGATAATTTCAGTTGGAGAACACCTTTAAGATCATCCAGTCCAGCCATTAACCTAGCATTGCCAAGTCCACCACTAAACCATGTCCTTAAGCACCACATAGAATCATAGAATAGTTAGGGTTGGAAAGGACCTTGAGATCATCCAGTTCCAACCCCCTCACTATGGGCAGGAACACCTCACACTAAACCATGGCACCCAAGGCTCTGTCCAACCTGGCCTTGAACACTGCCAGGGATGGAGCATTCACAACCTCCCTGGGCAACCCATTCCAGTGCCTCACCACCCTGACAGTAAAGAACTTCCTCCTTATATCCAATCTAAACTTCCCCTGTTTAAGTTTTAACCCGTTACCCCTTGTCCTGTCACTGCAGTTCCTAATGCCCCTCTGCACACCTTTTAAATACCTCCAGGGATGGTGACTCCATCACTTCCCTGGGCAGCCTGTTCCAATGCCTGACAGCCCTTCAGGTGAAGAAATGTGTTCTAATTTCCAACCTAAGCCTCCCCTGGAGGAACTTGAGCCTGTTTCCTCTCGAACGTACAGTTGTGCCAAAGCATGGCATGGATGACACGTCCTACCATTGCTCCAGAGAGCTGCAACATGGCATCCCATGTGCTCTCTGAGAAGGAACAAGAAGTTTTTATGATTCCTGTTGATGATGTGAGCTGAAGTTGGGATAAAAATGGCACATAATTGAACATACTCTGATGATTTTGAATTTGGCCACTTCTTTATTGCTCCCACTTTGATTTCGATGATAGGATATACATTTTAAGACAAATAATTCATTTTCATGGGGACGTTAAGGATGTTATTTCAGTCACTGAAGGCTACCTACCACAGCAATGAGAACTAGTGATAGACAAATTGCCTGTTTCTGTACCCACAATATAGCTAAGGACCTACCTA
Organism: Pezoporus occidentalis; assembly: GCF_034315485.1. Classification (NCBI taxonomy): domain Eukaryota; kingdom Metazoa; phylum Chordata; class Aves; order Psittaciformes; family Psittacidae; genus Pezoporus; species Pezoporus occidentalis. The sequence continues at coordinate 101,560 of NW_026913082.1, read as the reverse complement.
ACGAAAAAGCCTATTAAAAATAAGATTGTTCAGGAAGTTCATGTTTAAATGATCTTCTGGAATAGGGCCTAATAGTGTGCCCTCTGTGCCAGGAATATGTAGCTCATCGTGATGCAGATTTTCTCCTCCCAAATTTTGAAGTGGGATGTCATGATGCGTTATCCACATAGAAAAGTCAATAGATGCAAAGTCAGGCAAGGAGCTGAGCTGCTCCAATGTGGTTGGCTCTGAGAGCACTCTTAGGACCAAGATGCAGGTCCCAGTAGCTCCGCCAGCATGCGGATGAGGGCAATCCCTTTGTCAGAAGCAACAGGGACAGTTTGCTTTTAGGGCTTGTTAGTAAAAGCTGAAGGGAGAGGGTGCTCTTCAGTAATGCTACAGGTCACCTATGTTTTAAAATGCCAGCCCTTGATTTGTCAGCGTGTTTTCAGGTTTGGCAGGTCGCTGTGATATATAGTGCAATATGCAGGTGGAACACTTCTGAAACAGAAACGAATACTTTCCAGGGGAAAAAGGAAACAGTGGTGTCAAAACAAGCCCTAACCACTGAGGTTTTCCAGTTTCTCAAAACACAGGAGTTTGCAAACATGACTCCCGTTAAAGTAAACGAGAAACGCACATATGAGTCTGTGTGCCGCGAGAAGAAAATATTCTTCACGAGTGCCTTCCTTGGTGTTGTATGATCAATCCACCATCTGTTTTTATTTATCCATGGTTTCTCAGACTACTACAACAATATTGACATTAAATACAGCTTTGCCTTATTATTTTTTTTCTCAGTCATATGTATTTTAAGTCAATTTCTTTGATTTCCCTTAGCTTGCTCTTTTAGCTGTTTGCTTGTTTTCCTGGACAGCTACTCTGTGCCTGCCCTTACATCCGTTTCCTATGCTTTCATTCCAGGTCCTTGCTTCTGTTCCAGGTAGCTACCAGAGAGTAATTTCCTGTTCCAGGTGTGGTGGATGAGCTGAATTAAGATCCCATTGACCAGACTGAACATTTTCCCAGTTGAGGCTGCAAGTCTGGGGCAGTCCTGCTTGTCCCAGGATCACCAAGGCTCCAGGAAGCTGCTCCCAGGCCCTGCAGCTATTTCAAGGTGATGGGGACAGGATACCCACATCCCAAGGAGATCATCAATCTCCCCCATGCTGGGCATAGGCAGGTATGTCACTTATTCTCAGCAGCATTTGTAAAACTCAGGACAGACAATTTTTAACTCTATTTGTACCCTTTCCTACCTTATTGCCACCCAAGATCCCAGGCCTGGCTAGGACTGCACATCTTCTGATAACTCACCTCTGGCTTATACCTGTCATTTCATGTCTCTTTCAGCTCACCTCCACATCCCCTTCCTTCCCCTCTTCACTGCCTCATTCCAGTTTCAAGCAGCACCAACCACATCAAATGGCTAAGCAATAACAGGCTCCCAGCTAAGGACTAAGTCTCCATTCAGACCTTAGCCATCCATTTTGAGAAAGGTTTTGTCCAGAAACACATATCTGAGATTTGGATGTTACTCTTACTATGCCATCCCTATGAAAGAGGACAAGTCTTATTCTACCCTGCAACAAGCAATTCACAACCCTATACCCCCCAAAAGCATCATGTCCATTTTAGGGGGTGTTGCCACAGAATCTGTCACTGTTTTCTGTAAGGTGTTTTCCCTGCATCTCCAGTAATCTTCCTTTTAATTTTTCTGCAGCTTCATCTTCCCCATGTCCCTCACGAGCCCATACTCGTTCCTCTTTGTGCTCCGCTCTCTGATCACTGCTTCCCCCTCTTGTCATATTCTTCACTTGTGGAGTAACAACCTGTCAGACGCATAACCTCTTTGGACCCAAAATGTTCTTTGATCTGTGTAAACTACATTTGATGCTGAAATCCTTGATATTAATATCTTTTGTTTGTGTGTCAATGTTCTCTAGAATCTAATTAAGCAATGTTTTGAGAGCATTGTATATGTTTGAACAATTTCGCAGCGCAGACAATATGAGCTATTGACCTGCAAGGATAAATTGTGCTTGCAGATTCTAGGAATTCACACATGCATGCTTCTTCTTTATGCTATTTCTCCTGAAATATGTGCATTAGGATAGAGGCCTTGCTTTGTAATAATCTCTGTAAAGCTTAATCAAGTATCTGCTCACACTCTTTACAGTAATTGCAGTTACAGCAGGGCAAAAGAGAAACGGGTTTAAGCTAAACACACCAAGCTAATAATAAAATAAAACCAAGAGCAAGTTCTACCCAAACGCTAATAACAGAGATTATTCAATCAATAGCCTCTTGTTATGAATGAATAGGCTAAATTGCCTCTGAATGATGTAAAGATTGACAAGGCAGAGGTCAGCCTAATATAACTACTTACCCTAATTTGGCTTCAGCGATTTGAAAGGCAGCATCGGACCGCAGTGGGGTCAAGCCCATCACGTGCAGGGGGTAGCTGGGTACAACAGCGATGCTGAACACGTCCTTGGAGGGTGTGCAGAGGCTCCATGAGAGACAGGGATGCTCAGGACCTGGCAGAAAACACTGTTTACCTCCACTGGATTGGACCTTGTGAGGGCTTTCAGAAGAGGGAGGGAGGAAAGAAAGAATGGCAAACTGTAGGAAGGAGAAGGCGGAGAGACGGCACGGCAGGGTGCAGAGCTGTGGTGTGCACTCACTGCTGGTCCTGCCCGCTAGAAAAGGCCTTGCAGGCAAAAAAATAGGGCTGTATACCTGAGTTCCCCCCACCTTGACATCTGTGTCTGCTCAGATGTGGCTACCAGGTTAGAGCAGTTCCCGATGCTGGGTTTGGAGCCCAGCTTTTCCCATTGCAGGTTGGAGGATGCAATATCAACACAGGGAGGTCTCAGGCTATAGAAGCTTGTTAAGAAGGTGGAAACAACATGTCAGTGATGACAGTGATACCCACCAGGTAGGACTGGGAACACTGGGGAATGGCTCCACAGGACATCCCAATGCCGGTCTGGAAAAGAGTTAGAGATTCAGCTTGGAAAACAGGCACATTTGGAGCAGGGGGGGTAGCTCACCCCAAACCACCCACCCAACACTGCTACAAGGCACAAACCTACGCCTGGAGCCATCAATGTGTCTCTGCTTCTAGAGCAATGAGTGCAAACCTGCAGGACATGTAAAATAAAGAGTGCTCTGGCACAGGGGAGGCTTGATGGAAAGAACAGGCAGGGTTTGTCTGCCAGGAACCAAGCCCAGCATCACCCCATCCCTCACCTCTGCTCTGCCGGTCCCAAACAGCAGCAGCCCCTGGGGCTAAAGGCAAAGTCCAGATGAGGGCCACCGGCTGACGCATCCATCCTGTGGCTCCTACCAAAACCAATCAGCTTCCCACAGTTGGTTTCCTCAGCTGGGTATCAGCACAGTGTTGGGGGGGTGCCTGCATCTGGGGCTGCAGGGAGAAGAATGCTCTTAATGGGAGTTTGAGCTTTTCTAACACTGACCTGGTTTGCAGAATGGTTTGCATCCTGTTTCCAGTTATCAGATAATGTCCTGGTAACTTTTGCTTTGCATCATGGCTGGGGCGAAAGCAGCTCCGGGTGGGTGGATGCAGGACCACAAGGAAACTTTCCCTGTGCCTCCGCAATGGGGAAACTTCCCTGAAGTGCAATGCTTTTCCAGCATCCTGGAATCCCTGCCTGGCCTCCAGCAAGGCTGAGCTCCTCCAGAAACAGCACAGTGCCATCTGTTGGCTTCCTCACCCGCGATGGAGAGAAACCCTCGAAAGTCCTGGGAAACAGGAGAAAACTTGGGGGTGGGAGTAAACCATTATGTGCTGCTGCCTGGCCTCCTCTCTAGGTTCTGCAGGCAGAGATGATGGGTCTGGCAGCATAAACACTTTGCTTTTCCATCTGATGCTTGGCGTTGCGTGTGAGGGGGGCCGTGACGCTGCCCTCCCCATGGTTCTGTTTCTCCAGCCTTAGCGGTGACAGTGACAGCTCAGTCCCGTTGGGATGCTGGATAATTAACTACCACCACCACACACTGTGTCTCTTCCAACACACCTTCCCGGAATTCTTATCCAGGTGGAAAAGGGGGGTTTTCCAGGGATATGCGGATGTTGCATGACCCTGATGGAACTGCTAATGTCCAGAAACCCTGGACAGATGGACAGCACCGGCAACACATGCCCAGGGATCATGGACCTACTCATCTGACTCCAGCACAGCAAACTGAGCAGAAATGGGCATCTTCTGCAAAGGCTTCAGTTCCATGTGCTGCTGGGTAAGGGAATGAGTGTCCTCTCCCTGCACCACTGGTGCCAGGGCTGTCTCGCTGTGTTTTAACTGAAGTGCCTCCATCGAGGTGGAGGCTGGATTTATTGCCATGCATTGCATGCATGTCAGCTTCAGTGCTCAGGGATGATTTAGGTTGAATGGCTCCAAACAAATGCAGATTATATTACTGCTGTACAGGATTAAGGAACACTGCTCTGCTCTGAGCGCTCTTCATTGCGTTAAAGAAATACAGAGAAATGCCAAAAGAAAGCTAAAATTCCTAATTAAAAAAAGTATTTCTTCTAATTTATTTACTTTTTTTTACCCACTTTTCTTACTGGAAGTGAACATTTGCAAGCGAACCCAGAGATGGTGGGCCACAAAAAGGCATTGAGGGATGCTGCCTGAGGCCAGGCAGGAAGCCTACGCTTCAGTCCTGATCCTGTCCTACCGCCTGTCCTGCCTTGACTTTTCCACCTGCAAATGCAGATAACACTGCTGTGCTCCTCCACTTCATGGGAGTGACCCAAGGGTACGTTAGTTAATACTTGCAAATGGACTCTGGAGATGTAAAATGCTCCATAAAGTCTAAATATTGTTATTGCTACAAAGCAAGAAGTGAAAAGAGACAGGGATAAAGTTCAGCTTAGGAACTCTCTCGTTACAGCTAAAATAGCATCTTGAACAACGTATGGATAGAAAGTTTACACCAGTTCCATAGAAGAATGCAATTATCACCTGGAGTAGTTTCATTCCCTAAATTACAGTAAGTTCACACATGTCCAGAACAGCCACATTTAGCTTGCATATGGCCTAAGCAGTGGAGAGGATGATGTTGAGGTGTCCCCATCCATATCTGTCTGCTACTGGAGCCAAGTTGGGCACTTTCCCCCCATCCCCAGCACCCAGTGTGCTTTCAGCAGCAGGTCTTTGCTGCTTTCTATGCAGAAATGACATTTTTCCACTCTGGCAAGTGAGACTGGGGAGATCCCTGTGAGGTGACACTGTGTTATCCAATTAGCCAAACTGGTGAGCTTGGCAGCACGGAGTTAAGGAGGGGTGTCCCGTGGCCACAGGGCAGACACCAGGGAGCCAGTCAGGGAGAAATCAAAGGCTTCTAAAACTTCGTACTTCCCTTACATTAAAACTAAATGGAGGAAAGGTTTGAGCCACTGTTTCTGAGTTCAGATGTGTTTGTTTCTGTGCTCTCCCAGGGGATGAGCTGCAGCACAAGGGGGACAACCTGCACACCAGCTCCAGCTACCATGGCATGGCAAGGGCTATTTCTTTCTGGAGTTTTCTTAATAACTTTTTAAATCTAAGCAGACCCAAATTTAAAACAAAATAATTCCCTGATCTGCTCTTTCATCACTACAAAATCCTCAAATATTTCAGATATACACAAAGGAAATCAGCATCTAATGGACCAAGCTGAATGTTGAGAGTAAGGATGCTGCGTGCCAGGGTCAGTCTACGCAAGGCAGCGGCCAAATCTGTGCCTCGGCTTCCCTTCCCACGAGATGCCCCTTAACTCCTATTGACCCATGTACAAAATTCTTTCTAAACCACACAAGAAAGGCCTTACACAAGTAGTTATTAATATTAATAACAATAATTGTTGTTACTAAGCCAACTATAAAAAACAATTTTTCAGAGGAACAAAGTGCCTTGTCTCCCAGTGATAGATTACAGCGATGCTAGAAATTACTCACAGTATGAAGCTGGTTTCCAGTCTGGTTCCTTTCAATAAATTATAGACCCAAGCCCCTGTTGCATACAGTTTACCAAAGCAAATTCAAAACAGGCAGCAAGTATACTCTCCCATCCATTTTTCTTATGATCACTTGGGGTTTGCTCCTGAGAAGCTAAATATCCCCTAGCAGTTTCCCAGCTCCTTCTGCTGGCGCTGGTGGGGATGTGGCAGAGCTGTGCAGAGTGGTTTGGGTTGGAAGAGACCTTTAAATATCATCTGGTCCAGCCCCCAAAGGGGGATCCTGGTGCAGATGGGGGTCCCCATGCAGAGGGGGCATGTGCCGGCCACCCCATTCCCATGCACCCCACGACCTTACCGGGGTTGCCGCATCTCCCCCTGCACCACCACTTATAGTACGCTTGCATTCTCGGCTCTCGTCCCCCTCGTTGATCCGCTCGATTCCTTCCAGATGGGGCTGCGGCTTCTCCCGCTTCCTCCACGCCGGCGCCACGCGAGGCTGCCCATGGGCAGGTGTAGGGCAGAGCTCAGCATATGCCGTGGGCTTGGCAGCGCCGGCTGCGGCGGTGGCTCCCGCGCGCGTCTCGCCGGGCAGCGCTCAGCTGGGACCTGGCGCTGCTCACAAACACCATCTGGCCTTGGCAGGGCTGCTGCCCGCCGAGCTGGCCCTCCCTGCGCCGGCAGCACGGACAGGGATGGTGCCAGCCACGCTCGGCACGGCCAAGGTGCCGCGATGCCGATGGGAATAGGGCTTGGAGAAGGGACTTGGGGTAAGGGGGGGTTCTTGCTTCATCCCCCCATGAAAAGGGGAGCCTTTGGCAACCTTCAGATCTCCATGATCCCCCAGGAGCAGCAGGCGGTGGGGAGATGGCACCAGGAGGCTCCTTGGCATCACCTGGAGCCCTCCCTAGCATGGCATGCAAGACTCCAAGTCATCGCGGTGAGGTGTCACTTCCAGCACCCGTACCAGCCCAATGCAGGCAGGAGAGGAGGCACAGCCAGGAACTATTTGTGGCAGAATGAATCTCTCTGCTCAGGATGTGCCTGTCCTGGAGAGCTGCTCTGTGCCTCTGACCCATGTGGTGCAATTAGGAGAGGGGGGGTATGTGTGCAACACCCCATCTCCTCCTCCACAGTAAGCACCAGCATTAAAACCCTTCCTGGATGTCTGGAGTAATGTCAAAGTGAACAGAAAAAGAAGACATCTGAAGCCTGTGTGGCGGTCCAGCCAACTGCATCAGGCAGAGACTACTGCTACCACAAACACATGCAGGATACGTCCCACTCTGGAATTTCAGGCTGAACATGAGTTGATTGGCTTGATCTTCGTGATGCCCACACATTCTGTCTGTACTTTGATTGCAGACCCCTCTCTCCCACCCACCCTCCAGGAAAGCCCTGCTCCTGCCATCGCTTGCTAAACCCTTCTCTCTGAAGACTGCCAGGAAAAGGTTTGCGTGACCCAGCATGTGCAGTGCAAACACTGGGATCAGCTCTGGCTTGGAACACCCAAGCTACAGCCAGAAGCACTTCTGCACTCACTGAGATGTCCAGCGCTCCCTGCTCCCTGCCAAAGTGCGCTTGCATCTTCTCAACACAGGCAAAGGAAAGGGGCAGAGAAAGCCTGGAAGGGGAGAAGTTCTTCACTGCCCTCCACACGCAAAGAGGGAACATTTCCATCTGCTGGCACAGCCTCTGCGAAACCTGACCATCAGGAGGGCATGCAGGAGACAAGACTCTGGAATGAGCTGGGCTTGCAAACACCCTGTCTTCCCATGGAGGAAAAGGAGTTTTCCTTCCTCACCTCAGCTACAGCATCATCAGGAGCAGCAGCTGCTGGGAGTCAGCAGGGTGATGCGTAGTTTGGCTCCCAAAAGGACTCCCTCTTGCTTACTTACTCATGTGAATGGCCTTGCTTTACCAGTACATCTCTCACTCACCAGTAATGTGCCCTGTGTTTTGTCTTCTTGAAGGATACAATCATCATGGCCCTTTCTATCTTCAATAAGCAGTGACTGCCAGGAGCTCGTACCCTTCTCCATTCAGTTTTATCCCAGCCACCCTGGCCATGGGCTCTCCTGCCCATCTAAGCCCTGCAGGAGCTGTGTTGCTCTTTCCTTACGAAGCCCTCCATGGCCATAGACCGAATTGCAACTAATATATCTGGGGCTGTCAGTGGGCATCACCTGAGTTACATCCTCCAGGCAGCAGCCACCCAGAGATCATCAAAAGATCTGGTTCCACTTGGTTTCTGCAGATGAGGTGTTTTGGGCCTAGAGATGACCGGATGGGGTTCTGATCCTCTCTGTTAAATCCCCTCTTGTTCTGCTGTTGGCTGCTCCTGGTCCATGTCCTGACATTCTTCCTCCTATGGCAGCTCCTCAGAGTAACCAGCCCAAACCTGGTCTCCCTACGGCAAGCCAAGTGTTGGTGACACTACTCCAAACCTCAGTGGTGTATCTGTGGGGATCTATGACCCTAACAAACAAAACTGATTTCTCTTTCCCTTGCTCTTGAAGAGGTTATTGTTGGATTTCTTCCTTTCTAGATCATGATATCCAGGCTCAAGCAAAACAAAACAAGTTCTGCCAGACCCTTGCATGCCAGACACTGAGAATCCACAACAGCAAGGCAGTGCCTGCCCCGCTGATTACTCTGTGCAGCACAGATATATGTATTCATATATCATCTTCACCACATAACTGGTTATTTTGCACATAGAGCGCCTTGAAGACAGGCCAACCTCAAACTTAACTTGAAGCACTTCAGCTCACAGGGCTTTATAACAGTGTGGCTGCCCCTCTGGGGTCTGGGAGCCAGGGGGGATGCTGACAAAGGAGAAAGAAGAATGACAGATGCTCCCCCTGCACAGAGGCAAATAGAGATGGGATGAGGGGAGAATGGGAGCCTAAAGGGAAAGAAAATGAGCATGTGCACACACACACACAAAGACAGGCAAGACAAAGGAAAGCAGGACAAGCAAAAGGAGCAGAGCAGGAGAAAAGCATCCTATATGCTTGGCAAGAGCTGTTTGCAGCAGCATCTCGTGCTGCTTCGTGAGATCCATCCGGGACACGTCCATGTCGGTGAACCAGAATCCTGACACCAGTCCCTTTGATGAATATTTATCACTCCTGGCTCTCTATCACTCCAGTTTCCACCAGATTAACCCCTATTCTTCCAACAAAACCCACCCTGATGTTGAGCCTGACACACACACACGCCATGCTGACCTGCCTTCTCCTCATTCCCCACGACCCTCGCTCCCATTCAGCTAAGGGGAGAATTTGCCCTCATCAATCAGGACCAGATTTCTCCCATGCCATGTAAATAATTTAGAGGCACAAGCATCCATGGCACTGCTTCTGTGCAGCCCAAACCCAGTGCCAGGAATCTTGGGAAAAGGGCCCAATAATATTGTACCAGTCCAAAGTAATTAAAGTGCATCATTACATATAAATTTGTAATTAAACACTTTAACGTAATCATCCCGCACAGCACGATTCCTGATGAATTAATTAAAAGAACTCCAGAAATTAATGTTTTACTTGTCACTATTGTTGTGCTAGGCTGTAGCTGTCTCCCCAACTATTCCTGAAGCATGTTGTGAAGTAATTATACAATTACTGAGGAACGGGAAGGCCCAAAGTCCCAACAGAGGAGAGACCTGGAACAAAGTGGAAGTAGCAACCACAAAAGGCAGGAGCAGAGCCAGTCTCCCCACCTTCAGCCCCAGCAGAGGGGAGGTTGCAAGAGGAGGGGAAGGATGAGGTTTCCACCAGCTCCACATCATGGATGTGCTCTCCCAGGTGGGAGTGTCTTGCTCATACCCATGTGTGTGCACACACAGGGGTGGCTCCTGTCCTCTCGTACTGTCTTAGGCTGGTTTCCTTCACCCCAAAAAAATGCCCCTCATCCTCACACTCCGTCCTTCTTCTGCAGAAGCAGGGCAGTCACACTAACAATACCCCTCTCTGTATGTGTTTCCCTGCCTCAGTTTCCCCCACTTTCCTCCTACAGCTTGGGGTTTGCTGCCCAAATGGGGTAGTACTGCCAGTACCAGCCCTCCTTCCACCCAGACGCCCAAATATCCCTCCTTTGTGCCCTACATTACACCGGGCTTCAGCTCCATTTCTCCATTCCCTACATCAAACACAGCTGAACAATTCGGTCCCCCCAAGGCCAGCCACATCCTTCCCATCTCAACAGCTCCATCAAAGTATCACCAGCAGCACGTCCCATCTCCTGATGGGACCAAGCCACAGAACATGCCTCCTGCAGTGGTGAAGGGGTTAAGGCTGGACTCATTGAATTGTTGGATGCAGTGGGCAGCGTTGGTGCCTGTCCATCCATCTGTTTGTGTGTGTGCATGCATATATCTACACACAGCGTGAGGTTTGCCTCCTGCAAAATGCTCCTGGGGCTGTGCGGCATGATGCATACGGGGTATTCCTGCAACACCAGAAAGCAAGGCAAAGGCTCTCCCATTGTGTTTTTCCCATGAATGATATTCCCAGTACTGGTTCCTACTGCTCCTTGTGCCCAGGAATACGCCTTAATATCCCAAGCACCATCTCTGGTCTCACCTGGATGAAACAAGGCTGTCACATCACAAGTCTGCTTCCAGCCTATGCCTTGGCATCATGGCAGTCATTGGCTTTGGGTTTTTAATTCCCATTATTCTCTGCCCAGCCAAATAACACGAAATACACTTTGGTTTTACAGCAGCGAGGCAGAGTGGGGAAGGTTTGGAAGAGATGACAGTGCCTTCTGGATGGAGCACGGGATGGGGACCCAGCAACTCCCCCGTGCCGGCTAAGGGACTCGTGCAGCGTGTGACTCTGTTTCCCCATCTAGAGATTATATTTAATGGGGGCTGTATTAGTTACCATTTGTACAGCTCTTTGGAAAAGGAAAGTGTTTGAGGCTTCAAATCCTGCCAGTGGGAACAGATCAACAAGATTTCGAACCCTCCTGAAAAATTGAAACTTCTGCCAATTAAGCTGCCAAACCCATGGATGTGAATCTAAAAACCTCTCGAGCTCGAGACCAAGACTGGAGCCTCCTGAGAACAGCCTCTCCTGGCTGCTCCTCACCCTCCTCCTGCTCACCCGTGTCAGAAACACACCAAGTAACTAAGCTATAAGCAGACACACACGTGAAACGTAACTAGGCTACAGACAGAACTGCAGCAGAGCTACCGCTCTGGACATATAAATGGACACCATTAATGTGCAGATAACGTTTTCTCCTTGATTGCTTGAGCTGGTATTGAGAAAACATCATAATAAAGCATTATTTCCTTTAATTTTGCAATTAGCCCTGTAATTTGTGTTGGAGCTTTGATGCCACAAGCTACTGATGAACTCTATGTATATCCATACCAGAGAATGCACTGCCTGTGCCTGGGAGATGTCTGCTGAAGGTGTGAGGTTGTGCCTTCAGGATTGAAATGCAAGACTTTATGCAACATAAAGCAATTTACACACCCCACCTGTACACCCTTCTAAGGGCAGATTTGCACCTTTTCAGGCTGAGCTGATGATCAGCAGCACCACCAAGACAAAGACCATGGCAATAACCATGGCTTGGTGAAGGGGAAGGGCACTGCCCGTTCATTTCACACACGCTTAGAGGCTTAGAGGCTTCTCTGGAGTCATGAAAGCTGAAAGGAAACAATGTGGGGCAGTGGCAAAGCATCCCAACACCACAACGATGGGTGGTGAAGCAAATCATTCAATAACTGAATGTCCCCTTCCCTTCCAGGCTCACTTCCACCCTGGGATGTCCCCACACTCACAGCTCTTGGTGGCTCACCTGCAGAAAACAGACACACCGTACCCATTTGGTGTGTCTTCATCTGCCTGGGATGCAGCCCTGTCCTGGTGCCTTGGAGTGATGCTGCCAGAGACGTGCAGCACGGGTGCTGCTCTCCAGGCCCTGGGAAGCAGTGTTCACCTGCTTCTGCAGCGTGCTTGTCACCAGCGTGTGGATGGCGGTGCTGAAGAGGCACTGGAAAGGATAAAAGCCATGCGTGTGCAAGCACAGAAAACATATGAGGTCTTACTCTCATGCCCAGCCCTTGGCTAGACATGGCCAAGGGAAGACACACAGATCTTTGCGTGAACTGTGAAAACAAGAAGCCACTAACCACCCTCGTGTGCGTGGAGTGGCACAGATGGATGAATACAGCAGGCACGTACCACGATATACGTGCATCCAGGCAGATGAAAGGGGCACTTGGACAGCAGTTTCTGGTGAAGCCATTGATCCCATGGGCTCAGACCTCAGTGTGTGCCCAGCACTGCCTCTATGGGGAGAGCAAAACGTGGAGGGTGGCACCAGGTACACAGAGTTTGTCAGCTCAAACCTCTACTCTCTGACCCATGCAACCTGAACTGTGTCACTTGATGTCCCTGTGGGGCTTCCCCCTGTATGGCTGAACTAAGGCTGGGGTGCAGCCTGGGGGGGCTGCCCCATCTCCCCACCACCCCAAGCCCAGAAATGGTCCAGCTCACAGAATCAGGGGCCCCTTCTTCACCCTTTCCCAGACCCCAGTAGAACGATTTACCTTTCGGAGCAAGTCCAAGATATTAATTAAGATAAATCTACCTCAATTTTGAGATTCTCTTATCACGTAATTTATCAAAATTATGTTAATTATTTCTGTAGGGCAGCAAAATTATTACCTCTTCCGTGTCTTGATTTGTATTAATATTCATAATTTAATAATTCAGCATCCAAGCCATCTGGTTTGGGGAGCCACGCTCCTTCCCCTCCCTCTGCCAGAGCCAAAACACTTCCTACCTCCTTGCTCCTGCACCCACCCATGCAGCCCCCAATGCTCCCCAACCCAAACTGTGCCACTGGCTCCTGTTGGCACCAACATCCCCCCCCGGTCCTGCTGAGGATGCCGTGGTGGGTCTCGACCCCTTGGGGAGGATGAGCAGCCCCTTCGCCTGCGCTGGGCTGAGCCTCTGTCCCCAGCGCTGTCTCAGCCCGGCAGGTGAGCGCAGCTGAATTGACATTTTCCACACTTTGTGATTTTTACACTGTAATTTGACATAATTAATGCCTACATTACTGCTGATAATTTAGCTAGTTAATTAAACTCGGAGGAGATAATTAAGGAGAGGCTACTGCTTGGACTGCTAATTGTTTTTGTCATTATTTTAGGGGCCCGACAGCTGCCGGCTGAGTCATCCTCCCCATCAGCTGATGGCAGTGCCATGGGTGCCATGGGCGAAGGGCTGGGGGCTGAAGGCGGCTCGACCTGCAGGGCCCGGCTGGGAGCATGCAGATGGCAACTGGGGGCTTTGCATACGTATGGGTCTGGTGCTGCTCCGGCAGAGGGACAATGCCCCCCGTTTGGGGCTGGAGGAGAAGTGGAGAGATGGGGAGAGAACTGAACGGTGGGCAGGGAAGCGGCATCTGAAGGGGGCTACAAGGATGCTGGGGAGGGACTTTTCATCAGGGACTGTAGTGATAGGACAAGGGGTGATGGATTCAAATTTAAACAGGGGAAGTTTAGACTGGATATAAGGAGGAAGTTCTTTACTGTCAGGGTGGTGAGGCACTGGAATGGGTTGCCCAGGGAGGTTGTGAATGCTCCATCCCTGGTGGTGTTCAAGGCCGGGTTGGACACAGCCTTGGGTGCCATGGTTTAGTGTGAGGTGTCCCTGCCCATGGCACAGGGCTGGAACTGGATGATCTTAAGGTCCTTTCCAACCCTAACTATTCTATGATTCTATGTGGGGAGGGCAGCTAGTGAGGATGCTCAGGTCATTGTTCCATGAACACCCCAGGTGCCACCAGCTCATGCTGCAAAAGGGATCCCAGCCCGCTTTGGGCTTGCATAGAAGGAGGGACACCAGCCAGACAGAGAGCAGAGCTGAGACCTGCAATTCCCTACACAGCAGTGCCAAGACCTGCAATTCCCTACACAGCAGTGCCAAGTGCTCACCCTGGCTCTGGGGAAAACCCATCTGCCCACAAGCCCCAGGGCAGCAGGGAGTCCCTCGTCCCCATGTGGCTGCCTTCCCTCTTAACCCCAATGTTCAACCCAGCCCAAGCTGCCCCGTGCAGTGCTGCTGCAGCACATGCCTTCCCCTCTTTGGGTGCTCTGGCTTCATCTTTAACAGTAGATAAATCCAAACACTGAAATAAAAAGCAGATGGGCAATGAACACATCTGGTCCCCAAAGAGAAAAGCACATCATTGGAGCCAAGTCCCTGCTCCCCACCCTGTTTCTTGTCTTGTGGAGCCCTCTGCCAGCCCTATGAGGGTGGTCCCACGCTATCCACCCTAAGCCATCCCCTGCAAGACTCCAACCAAAGCCCCAGCTCCTGTAATCCCCTTAAACTGGTGTTCAAAGCGACTTTGTGCTTGTGTCTCTTCCATGCCAGGCCACTTGTTCCTCTGCTCTGCTTGGCAAAGACCTAAAACTGGGATGGAAGCAGAGGAGTCCGTACACTGTGTCCGGTCAGGAGCACAGCACACCCTGGCCATTCCCCCTCCCTCCCTACAGTGGAAAGAAGGCAGTTTGAGGCAGAACCATCACCTTGTTCCTGCTCTGTAGTAGTTGTAGCAGCTTTGTCTGGCTCTCCCTCGCAGCAGCACCCCTGGCCCCCGATGGCCAGCATCCCTCCCCACCACGGGCAGCCCTGCCAGGCTGTTTGCTGCCGGAGATCTCTTTCCCTCCTCTGCCTCCTGGCGAGCTCAGTGCTCCGAGCTGGATGCTGCCTTGACATCTCAATTCGGAGATTAAGACAGAGACTGGTCACTTCCCAGCGCCTGCGAGCACCCTTCCAATAATTTGATTATCATCTCAGCCCCACTGGGGGCAGTTGGCATCCTCCAGAACCAAACCTCTCCTGAAATGCTGTGTCAAAAACCCATAAAGCTGCTGTAAAGGTTCAACCAAGCATGGACCAAACCAGAAGCTGGTCCTCCAGAGGCTAAGCACTGGGTTGGCTAAATACTCCCTTCTAAACATCTCTACTGCTAGCAGTCAGAGACATATGAGATGTGTAACAAATTGCACAGGGGCTGCTTTCCTTCTCTCACTGTTAGGAAGAGATTTGGGGTGTTTTTTCTCGCCTCCTGCATTTCTATTTATCACAACGCAAAAAAGAAACATGCCAAAAGGGTTTTATATTTTCACTTGGAACAACAACACTTGGACAGCCCCAAGGATAGCAATTGCAGTAATCATGAAAAAGTAATACTTTGCGCTTCTGTAGTCCCTTTCATCCAAGCATCTCACAGCACTTTGCAATCTTGGCCCTGATCCTTCAGGAGCATGGGCACATGGATCATCCTATACAGGAATTTATTTCACTAGGTTCAGCAAATCAGGACCATGGGGCTCTGTGGGGGCTCTGGAGTTGTTCACCTCCAAGCTCACTAAGTCAGATGCTCCATCAGCACTCGCAAGTGCATCCTGAGGTATTGGTTGATATTTAAGTCTGAGCTCCTGGAGCCAGGGGATTATGTTCCCATTTTTCAGACCTCCCTAGTTTGTCATCTTGGTGCAATCCCTACAATACAAACCCTAAAAGCCCCAAAATCACAAGGAAAACCAGACAACCCAAATGTACTCCCTTTTCCAGCGTGGTGCTTGTTCGCAGGCTCGTCTCTCTTTGGGGCTGTGCTTCAGGATTTCTGTATTTATTTTCACCAGAAAGACACCAATTCCTGCACTCCAATACTCATAAAAGAATAAACCCAGCTGATCTCAAACTGCTCAGGGAAAACTACAGCAAGGAGAGCAATTTGCCAGAATCTGCAGCAGCGAAAAGAATAAACCTCAAATGCCCTTGTTCCCAGTGCCTCTCCCTGCCAGAAAGACAAACACGGTCCAAACACTTGATGGTTTGATTGGGAGTTTCTGCTGTCATGGTTTTCTAACTTGAATTCAAGTTTTCTTCCTATATCCAGTGCTCCAAAGCCCCACCAGAAACATGAGGGCAAGAGCCCTCATGGGCAGCATCCCTCCTTCATCCACTCATGTCCCAGCACCGAAGGGAAGCCAACGTTCAAGACACAGCTCAAGCCACAGCCTCTTGCAAGGCTCCTGGGAGTCATCCCACCTCAAATGGGGACCTTGAATGTTTCCCCTTTGGCCTTGGGCTTGACACCTCATGGAAGACTTGCCATTGCTAACGGGTCCTTCTGCTGCAGTGAGGCAGTGGAAGACAGTGTGCATCCCTCACCCTGCGAGGCTACTGCTACCAGAGTGGTTTTCTTTAAGCATGAAGAACTGGCCCCTTCTCCATACCCCAAACCTTGCCTTGTTGGGTCACCAGATTCATCTCAAATATAGGGACGGTGTTGGTTTTACAAAGAGCCTTAGACAAGCCATTGGCAGTGCATCACCATGACAGCTTAGCTGACCAGGAAGCATTGTCCCATGGAAGCACCAGGAAGCTTCACTGGGCAACCTGAAGGTGTTTAAAGCTACCCTGGGAAGAGTAGCCCAAGGTGACCAGCTCCCAGCCAGGGCTGATGGCCACAATTCCTTCCTCTTGACGAAGGACACGTTTGACGCACTTGGAGATCTACATCTGAGCAGTGCAGCAGCCTGTGGTTAAAACCCAGCCGAATTTCAAGCCACCCTTCAACCTCTCTTACCTCTGTGCTATCTCCCAGTGAAATGAATCTCTCCTATCTGCCCAGTCCAGCATCTTCACACCAACAGAGAGAGCCTCAGCCTTGCCTTCCCTGACCCCCTTTTTCCTCCAACAAGCTCGTGCAGACACATGAGCATGGGAAGAGCGCCCTTAGCACTGGAGGGGAGCGAGACGTAAAGGAGGAGCATTAGGTGGAATGAGAGATAGCAAAAGCACGGGCATATCAGACGTCTCCAGGCAAGATAACACGATAAATAATCAATCAATCCCTAGAAAATCCTTAAGTGCTTGATGTATCCTCCTGCAAATTGAATCACTTCTGCTACCAGGAAGTTCTCTCTTGTAAATAAATGAGAGCAGAAATGGACCATATTGAAAAATAATGTTGTTAAAACCACTGATTAAGTTTTACACAAGCATATGAGAGCAAACTAAAAGGTTTTAGCTTTTTAATTTAAGAAATGAGGAATATGATATAATTTCAATTTGTGATGAGATAAGATGTTCTCGATATTGTGGCTTCAATTGGATTATATCCTAATGTACTTTTATAAAGTGTCAGGCTAGCTGCAGATTAAGGTATGTGTGTAATATTCTTTATTAACAATTTAATGGACTTGCTTTCACTCTATCCATCTTAATCAGTGCTTCCAGTCCACCTGGGAGATCTAGTTAGTGTAGAACCTGAAACTCCAACCTGATGAAAGAGGGAACTCAGTGATCCATCAGTGTCAAAACCAAGTGGGAGGCACTGATAAAAGACTGGTGAAGATCATCTTTAACCTCCTGTCATCAGCACCATCCAAAAGCTCTCCACAACTGCTCTTGGAGTCACTCAACGAGACATATGTCCTCTTCAGATCTGCATCCTTCCCCTGCCAGAATATTAAAGGGCCTTTTGGCAACAGGCAGGACTTCCCAGATCACAAAACTCAGTTGCCTGATCTTGAGGGACCTGCTCCTCTAATCCTATTTTACAGTCAAACGCCAGTGCAAGAGCAGTCTGGTTGCATGGTCTCTCCAGCACTCATCCATAGCCTCTGCTCTGGCACTTAGACACTTCTGTCTCATTTCCCTCTGAAATTTATTCATGACTAGCTTGTATCTGCACGTCCTGGTATCAGCATTGGCCTTTAGCTTAACTAGCTCCTCTGCCTCCCTTGTGTTTATCTGCCTGGGCAATCACATCTCCTCTCAGCCTTCATTGTGTTAGGCTAAATAAGCCATGCTTGTTTTAGTCACCTCTCATGAAGGGGTTTCCCAACACCTTCCCCACTCTGGGGACCTGTCTCTGCATCTTTTCCACTTTTCCAGACTGTACACAGCAAAGTCCCACCACTTATCTAGTGCAAACAGTTTTCCATCTCTCCAGATCGCTCCAAGCACCTCTTTATTTAACCAGCAGGTCCTCCTGGCTGGTTCCTATTCTCCAAGCACCCACCTTTAGACACCCCAGGAGGGGTAAATCCTCCACCCCAATCAAGGCCCTTCATGCTGCAGGTCTTGGTGAGAAATTGCCATTTCACACACATATAAACCCACCACAGGGCGACCAGGATAGCTCATGATACGCTGCATGAGCTCTCACTGCAGGCTGGTACCCGCCACCCCTTCCCTGCCGCTCGGACTGCTGTGTGCATGCACAAACAGTGACTTGGTGCCAGAAACCAGGAACAGCCTCATAAATAATGGCCAATCAGGGAAATAATAATAAGAACTGTATATACATCTCACCTCCTTTAATTTCCTTGCAATGCAGTGATTCTGCAAGGGTGGGTCGGTCGTAGCTGCAGGTGCTCTCGGACGGAGGAGGAGCACCAAAATGAAGTTGTTTGCTGCTTTTGATTCCATCCCTGGAATTATTTACAGCTGCAGGCAATATTAAACTATGTAGAGCAAGTGTCCTCATTTACATGCTAATTCATTTATACCCTCTGGATTGATTTCTCCAATTCATTTTCAGCCCACTAACTCTTCTGATATGAATTATATTATCACCTCCAGAACAGCAGCAAGGAAATGTGAAGAAGCCACCCCGGCTCTTCTGATCTCTAATTGCCCTCACTGCTCAGAGACGGCATGGCCAGCTGCAGCTTCGCCTCCCAGCTACCAGCACCCAGCTTCCATCTCCTAGAGAGAAACCAGTGCTGTGGCTCCGAGAGTGAAGCATCCCACCTCCATCTTCTGGGGAAGACCCAAGTGAATGGACCCTTGGGCTTGCTGCCTTTGGAAACCATTCCTTCCTTCTGCCCAGGAGAAGGAACCATCTCATTTCAGAGAGCAAAATCAAAGTCCATCTGTGTTCTGTAGAGGGAAGGCCCAGAGACATAAGGAAATTGAATTAATCCTCTACTTCCCAAAGGCTTTTCGGGGGCTTCTCAGCTTGTCACAGCAGCCTCACACCGTACCTGTCTGACATGACACATAGCCAGTTCTCCTTGCCTTGCTTGGGAAGGAGGTACTCATGGGTGGGAAGGACACAGTGCCCAGGGGATGGAGAAAAGCAGGGAAGTCTGTGAGTAGGTAACAGCAGCTGGAAGCAGTAGGGCTTTTCTCCCATCACCGTCACTGATGGATGAATGAGGTTTAGGTGTGCTTTTCCAGGAGGCATATGTGAACACATTGGCCTGCCCCTCTGGAAGACCTCATTGAGGTCTGCCAAGGCAACAGCAGAGAATGGAACGCTCTCTACTGACTCTACTGAAGCAGAAGGGTGAGTCCCCAGGACACCAGCTGGATGTGAAGTACCAGTAGCTGAGGAACGCACCAAGAGGATGATGCTCACTCAGCTGGACAAACCATTTGAGTCTGTCCACTCCGGTTCATGCTAGTCAAACACTTCCCTCTCCCTCCGGCCCAAAGAAACCCAACTTGTGGGATAGACACCAACACTGCGGTACATACGGATGTATCCAAATTGGATAAACACACATGGCACTTGGTGTTTTAAAGACTTCCAGCAGCATTTCTACAGCCTAACTCCTGTCTTGCTCTCATACCCATCATATTGTTTGAGCAGAATGTAGCCAGGCAGATGTCCCAGAGGGAAAAATGTCTAGGACCCCCCCAAAATTCCCAAGCAAAATGAAAGCTATAGGGAAATTAAGGACTTTCTTGTCTGGCTGACACGGAAAGGACAGCTCTTTGTTCCTGATTTACATCATCTGAAACAATTAACTTGTGAAAGCCAAGATACTGTTCCCCTTGGCATCCACTGTTTATTATGCTTCAGACCATTTCAAATGAGCACTTGAAAAGGAGAGGGAGCCCCTCTGCCTCCTGATCACTGGAGGGAGGGAGGAAGCTGTCCTAAACAGAACAACAGCCTGTCCCTTCTCAATGCCACTTCAAAGCTCCTCGGACAGGAAAATTGATAACTGCGTCAAGTGCAGTGTCTCTAAACTCCATTTAGTGCTGAAAACTGGGCTATTGAATTCATATAATTCTTTGATCAAGACCAGTTAATTAAGTTATTCCCTTGATATGACTCTTATCACTTTAGTGCCAGACCTACACCACACTTACGGAATTCACACACTGGCTTTGATATGCATCGTATAAGCTTCCCAGACCACAGTCACTGGGTTTCTGTACATTTGCTGCTACCTTCCCAGTTTCACCAGTAGGATGGGCTATAGGTCAGCTATTAAAAGGCAGGCTGTGCAGCCCAGAAGGCTCCTGGACAAACTGTAACAGGGGAAGCTACGTATGGAGTAAAACTAGACCAGTGATTTCTTCCAGACCTTGTAATTTCCAGTCACAAGCTCTTGGTGCCTCCCCAACTCCTTTTTGAAGTATATCCAGAAATAGTGATAAAATTCATGCAGCTAAGTATTTATTTTACCCTCACCACAAGACAACTGAACTTGATCCATCCTTTTGCCATTCCATTGCAACATCACACTTACGGTAAGGAAAGATGGTGAAACTGAGTGTGAATTCTGAAATACAGCACACCTTTCACTGCATTAGGTCACAGGCATCTCTCTGATTTCTCCTATGAATTTGCCCTGATTTCTCCTATGCATGCCCCTCCCATAATCCCTAGATCATCTTCTGCCCTGGCCACCCCTCACAGAGCTATTCCACAGTGTCTCTTTGCCACAGTGAATGGTTTCTCTATCCCGCACCATTCCTTCCCACCCAGAACCTCCTGACCCTTCATCTTCACAGCCCTCCTCCAGCAGCCCTCTGCTTCTGACCAACAATCCAGGGCCCCTTTCAGCAAATCATCATCTTCCACCTCCTCCTCCACACTTCTGCTTTGCACAGGAGAGTGACAAGCTCCAATTTAGGTCTCCACAGTTTTTCCTGGGCTTATCCCCTTAAACCGGATTAGCTAACGTCTTAATGGCAGTGACACCAGTCACAGCTCACCATCTGATCCTGCCGGTCAGGATTTGCTGCATCTGTGCACTTTCCCTTGCTAAACTAGATCCTGTGATCTTTCCTTCCACATCCTCCAGCTGCCCATCACTACCGTGCCACCGTGGCCTGCTAGTTTTGCTCTTCATATCTAGGAGATGCCCAGATCTCCTCCTTTCCTCACCCAACACCTCCAGGGTTGGAACTCTTTGCTGACAGCCTTTGTGCTTTCCCTGTTTGTGTTCCCCAACTCTCTTTTCCGGACCATCTCCTTCGCTTTGAGGTACAACCCATTGAAAACTCATGCCACCCCGTCCTTGGGCCCCCTTTTTCTTTGGTATCAGATACAAAATCTTGGGAGAAACAGTTAAAGGCCTTGTTTCCACTCATCTGACCCATTCCCATATTGAAGCAGCCCCAACACCCCTGTCCTGCAGACTTTGTCCACTCTTCCCAGCTCAGTTTCCCCTACCACCTTTTACACACAAACCAGCCCACATGGTGACTCCTCTTGCCTCTTTTAACCCCCCTTTATAGACCCACATCCTTTCCAAGTCTGCTGTTTATGCACTCCTTCATTCTCCATCCATCTCCATCCAGGAGATGCTCCTGCTGTAGCATTCTCCATTAAGCAGTGCCAAGCAGTTGCATCAGGAAGTTGCTTTCCTTCCACCTCCATCCCTTTGCTCTGTCCTGATTTCCTGTGTGTTCCTGACTTTTAGCTGGTCCCCTGCTCTCCAGGTGGAGGTGAAGGACTCTCCTTAGCCCAGGAAAATAAGTACGACAGGACAAGGACCAGCCTGCAGCTCCTGAGGAGGTTCTGTATGTGGCACCCACTCACAACCAAGGGAAGAGATGCGAGCTGCAACTTCCCATCATGGTCCTTCCTGCCTGGGATGTAGTAGAGGAACCATTGAGAGCAGCATGGAGAATAAGCAGGCAAAGCTCTTGGCCTGTTCACTCCATCACACCTCTGGATGCTCCCCAGCATCCCCACCACGGGCTCGCCGTGGTCCCCAGCTCATTGCACGATGCAAAAAGAAGTCACGTTCTCTGTATCGATCAGGCTGTCCCTTCCCTGCACATGTTCCCTTTGTGTCCCCCCCCTAAAACAAAACCCCAACTGAGAAGAGGCACCAGCTGGAGTTCAATTTCAGACTCCGAGGCGTATCTGGAGCCAATTTGCAATGCGCTTACTCCGAAAAATCGCCCTCCCCTGTGACGCCTGACAGCTCCAGACCACAGTCCTGCTCTCAGCTCCCAAGGAAAAACGTTTTAATTTGTCACAAACCAATTATAGCGTCTCATCTATCCCGGAATTACTCATCTTGGCTACAGTCTAGGACAAAGGGCCCCTCTGAGAGGAGATTAGACATGGATATTAACAAGAGAAAAAGTGTCCACTGTCTCACCTTGCTGGGGACGCGGCTTCCAGCGAGACAGGAAAAGGAAACCCCTCCTGACTGACAGCCGGAGGGAGGGCTCCCATCCCGCAGCAAATCCCTTGTTTCACACGGAAGAATAGTCACGACAAACTCTGTGTTCAAGTAATAGTCATGCATGGCAGATAACAGAGTCATGGCTGGCTGCGCTGCGGCGTGAATATAAAGAACCCGCGCTCCCTCGCTTGCCGCTGCGCATGCTTTGCCACTACGCTGGGATGCAGGTGAAGGGGCTGACAACACGGTACCTGGGGTGGGAGAGGTGGGGATGCTCCAGTGGGTGCAACTGCCCTGTCTCAGCTTCATGTGCCACCCCTCAAACAAAGCCTCTTCCCCTATCATGGTTGCCCAACAAAAAGGTCCTCTCCAGGCACCTCCGCACACCTCAGGCATATTTGCTGCTCACACAGGGTGCATCATTATCCCTCCTGGTTCTTGCTTTGGACTAAATCTAGCTTCCCAGGCCCCAAATCCCTTCATATCAGTGCTTATTCCTTCCTTTCCCAACTCCACGCTGTTCTCAGGCATTACCCTTAACTCCAACAGCCAAGGACCAGGGTGGCACCTTCCATGCTGAGACACAGCCCTGAGGATGCTTTTGGTCTGTCTTGTATCCTGAGCAGCATGGGTACCAATTCACCCAGCAGGAAACAGGAGCTGAACACCCAAAAGCAGCACCCAAAGCTAACACAGGCAAAAGGCACTTTGCATTTACAGTCACAACTGCAATGAGTCCTAGGCACTAAGGTCAGTGGTAGGGACAAAACGCTGCAGGCAGAGCTGGCCCTGCAGTCAGCTGGATAAACTGGAGGGGTTGCTGCTCCGCTTCAAGTTGACTCAAGGCATCTGAGGGCAGCCCAATGCTCCCTTCCTTCCCTGTGCCTCCTGCAGATCACCTTCTTCCTTGGCTGAAGAGGGAGACGATGAAAGCCAATTTCCCTTTGTGCTCATGGCGAATAATTTGGAGAATTCCCCTTGTTTACTCAGAACTGTTAATGATGCGTCAGAAATTACCTCCGAGATTGTAATTAAAGAAAACAGCAGAAGAGAGACACAGACACACACACACACACACACACACAGACACACACACAGAGTGCCTAATCACAGCTTCATCTGCAAGTCTTGAAGTGCTGGAGCAGCCAGCAGCCTCCCCATCACCCCAAGCCTGCAGAAGGACCCCCAAGAGCCTCCTAAACAACAGAGCTCAGGGGTGCAGCCCCCAACCTCTGTGTAGTCCCCCCACACTCCTCTTCAGCTATGAAGAAAGCAGTGGCTGCATTCCAGGTATCCAGGAGCTGGCGAGGCCATGAACCCGACTGTGGCCATCAGGAAATGAGCAGGAAGCTCAGCCCCCTTCAAACCATTTTGGAAGTGGAGAAGCTGACCTAGAAGAGTAATTAAGCTCTCAGTCATCAGCGAAATGCAGACACCCACAAGCACACAGCAACGCTATCTGTCAACCCCCTGCTAGCCTGACCTCGGGGTTTGGCATCTGATGAGGCTGGAGTAGAGCAGAAACAGGCCCATGGAGGATGGAGAGGAATTCGACTCCTGCTCCGTTACAGGAGGGTGCCTGCATTGCCTAATTACTCAGGAGTGAGTGCAATGAAGAGGCTGGTTTCCCAACACCTCCCTCCCCACACAGTCCCTAGGCCAAATCCTCCTGCTTTGCCTCCTGGAGCACTTCCATAGCGTGAGCAAAGCTGCTTGTGCCAGGAGAGCAAACAGGGGTCAGGCAGGGAGAATTGGCTCAGCCGAAAGCAGCCAGCTGGAAAAAAGCCGTTCCCTCTCTCCACCTTAGCCAGCAGCTTAGTTGTGTAGGGCCCGTTTCAAGTCTTGATTAGGAGAGTGGTGGAAATGCAAATCCCTTAAGTCCCAAATTCAAGGCTGAGGATGGAGAAACAAGCTGTGCTGTCCTCATGTTCGCAACCAGCAGTTGTCTGGGTGTGGGGCTGCAGGAGGCTGTAGGGTGCTTGGGACCGCTACACCCTGCCCATGACCAGAGTGCTGCATCAGTATGGACAGGAGTTTGGGTATGTGGGCAGGATGTGTTTGGATCACTACTCCACTATTCATCTGCTCATTTTTGACATAGAAATAATCGAGGTCAGCCTTGAAGTCAGCTTCACACCAGCCCATAACCTCCTGCTGTCAGTGGCATGGTGAGGAAGGCTGAGGCCCTGTCTCCACTCCTGTTCTCAGTATCTCTGCACCTAGAATACTTAAATCTTTGAAGACCCACACAGCATTTCCAGAGAGCCTCTTATACCTTAGACCAGGATAACCATCTCCAAGACTCCAGATGGGAGAAGCAGCAGTTTTCCCTTCAGAACCTCTTCTTGGAGGCAAGTAAGCACATAGCTAGCAAGTACAACCAGTGCCTGCTTTCTGGTAGCAGCTGACCTCATGAAGCAAACCCCTGCAGCAGATCAAACCATATGCACTTATTGCTGCTGCAGAGCCCTGAGGGTTGTTGTTTAAGCACCGTGTGATCACGTTCCTGTGTAGACCCATCTCCTGTCTGCCTTCAAGATGGGTTACACTGTTTCGTGTGTCCTGGAGAGAGAAGGATTGGATGAGTTTGGATGATGCTGCCACCCCCAAATCCACACAAATTAAACTTCTCAAGGCTGGAGAATCTAAGCCTGAGAAGACGAAAGCCCAGCAATAATGACAGTGTGGCACAGCTGTAGCAGGGGGACCCACTCATTAGGAAGGGTATTTCTCCCTTTAGCAGAGGTGTTTCCATCTCCACCACTCTCAGGGGGCAGAGCCCACACAGGCATGTTTAATTTTGGGGATTTGCTGCTAATGCCCAGGCCTGGAAGAGGGGTCTCCCTCTATCCTTCCTCCCTTCATGTTTGCACACAGTCCCGGCAAACAGCTTCCTGACAAGCAAGTCGGGATGCAAGGCACAGCATGCCAGCCGCTGTGGTTAGCGTGTGCCCCAAAACCAGCTCATCTTCCCCTTTGGAAGAACATGGAGCAAAGACTGTGGTGCAGCACTTCCAGAAGTGTTTTACGTGATGAAACCACAGTTCAGCCATTCACAAGTGCCACAGTACAACTACAGCAGAAGAGGGTTTGCTTCTCATTTTCTCCCTCAGACTGCTGGTATCCCACAAGGCTTTGGGGACGTGCGTGACGCTAAAGCAGCAAGGTGGAAAATGTAGTTACCTGAGAGCTGCGGGGAGTTTGAAATCACTGAGAAACTCCTTAGCACTGCTGCTCATCCAGGACCTTCAGTTAGGCTGCAAGTTCAGGGCAGGGGAGCCTCTCCATCACAGCTATGCCAAGCTCCTGCTACCACTCAGCTCCAGAGAGGGATCGTCAGCGCACACAGCAATCAGAGCAGCCCACATCCCACATCCAAACTCACACTGGGACTCAGAGATGTGCTCCAGCAGTTCTTTATTGGACAAAAGCATACGCAGGTACAGGGTGCCCCAGCACATGTACACACAGTGTGGGCACCAGGAACCCCTCAGGCACTTGGTACCTCACCGAGCACAGCCCTGCCGTGCCCAGGGCAGGCTTCCTGGGACAGAGAGTCCCACTGCCACCTCGTGGGTAAGGGACGCATCGCCTCTGCTTTGCCACAGGGCAGAGCGGGCAGCAAACCCCCTGTGTGCAAAACCCCGGGCCCTGCTGGAGAACAGGACCCTGAGAAACCTCAGAGTACCTGGTTGGGAGGGAGGAGGGAAGCCCACACATAGTGGAGCTAGAGGCATCATGAATGAATGTGACCTTTCCCCGCCTGTCTCCATCCCCGCTCCACAGGTTGACTGGGAAGAGAAGATGCTGCCACACGAGGCAGGCGTCTGGCTGCAGTCGCTGGACGGAGGGGAGAGTAGAATGACTCACTGCCAGCAACCCAGGACATGCTCGTACCCGCCTTGTCTCACCAATGCGAACCGCAGCACCCCTTGAGGGCGCTGGCTGCCCAGGGACGGAGCCTCAGGAACTAAAAGCATTGGTCCCATGCGGAACTCATGGATGAGGCAAACCCATTAATGTCCTTCTGCTCCCCATTAGCACCAGGTTATTAAAAGAAGATTTTTGTTCATTTTCAGCAGAATGGGCCATAATGGAAAACCCTGCTTCACTGTGCAGCCAGAGAAGTAAGGGAGCTGCACATCTCCCCCACAGAGGGAATGAAGCAATGAGCTTTGGGAAACTAGCCTGCAGACACTCCCCAAAAGGAGGTCTGGAATCAAAAGCATTACTGCTGAAACAATCTGGTTCTAGGACATTCCACCCCACAGATACAGAGGGGGTTCTGCTCTCTGCCTCCTCCCAGCTGTGGGGCCTGCAGCTCCAGATTACAACAGGGAAGACCCTCAATCTCTCTCACCCCATAGCACCTCCCTGTGTCTCTGATCCTGGCCAAGGAGCCACAGCACATGCAGAGAGGGAGGGATTGTAGCCCTTTTACAGACCAGTACAGTGCCCTTAGTGCAGCCCTGGCTGACATGAGTGGGGCACTGTGGGGTGACATGAAGCGCCATGCTCCTGCATTCAGGAATGCAATGACCTGAGCAGTGGTTGGGCAAATTGAGCTCTGCCCTCCTGAGCTGACAACAGGGCTGAAGCCAGCTCTGAGCTAGATCCAAAGAAGGAAAACACTCTTTAAAGTCCACCTTCTGGGAAAGGTATCCTTGACCCCCATACCAGGGCCAGAGGGGATTCGCACTGTCCCTTTGGTTGACAAACCTGCAGTCTCCATGTCAGGGAGCAGAAGAACCTCATCACAGTCCTGCAGGACTCCAGGAAAGCAGCAGCGAGGAAGGAACATACCTATGATAGCCCCTGCTGAGCCACTGGGCAAAGGAACATCACTCCTGAGCTTTACTCTTATTTTTCGACTTCCATATTCTGGATAAGCAGAACTTGTTCTTCTTCTCTCGAGAGCCAGGAGCCAGAGATCCATCTGCAGGAGAGGGTGCAGGCACAGAGCAGGTTAAGACCCACCCCAGACAGCCCCAGAACCACCCAGTGCTGCTCCACAGAGTACAATGGGCCCTTACCCAACTTCTGGATCATGTCTGCCAACATCTGGTCCTCCTCTCGCTCTCTGTAATGGAACAGCAGGGCATTAGAAAACTTGCTGTTTCATGACAAGGTGGTAGACACCAAAACCCATGCAAAGACAACTCCCCAGTCAGAAATGATAAACCTCCACAGCACACTCTGAGAAGGGTGCAGGAAAAGAAACAGCCAAACAAGCAGTTAGAGGAGTCCTACGTATTAGCAAATTGCATCTGGTTCCCTTGAGAGCAAGGGCCTGTGGGGGGATTTCCAGACCATGGATATCTAGCACTGGAGCAGAGAGGTCCTTCCTGGCCTATGAATCATCTGAGTTCACCACTTGTGAAGCAACATCACACCCTAGGAGATGAGACACCAGTGGCCTGGGGTGCTGCGGGGGTGCTCATCACAACCAGGGACAAATGCAATGCTATCTCCATGGGCCTGGGCAAAGCCACAGCCAAAAGCTGAGGCATTACTCAACTCCAGCTGGAGTGGGTGCCCTGAGGTCAAGAAATAGAGGCTGCTGTCAGTAACAGGAGGTACAAATCCAGCTACTTGACACAGCAGTCTTTCTTTGAGCTTGGGGAGGATCCAACTTTCAGCTACAGTTCTTTTACTTGCTGCAGCAAACACATTCCTGCCTTCCTATTCCCAGAGCTCTCCTGCAGCTCCCATACTGCCTTCATCCTCCCCATCTCTAGCCTCTCTCTCTCTTCCCCGGCCTTCTTTTCACAGTTCAAAGCAGCATTAGCTTGAAAGAGCATTGAATATAGCTGTGGTCCTGATCTCAGTTTCTAACAGCTGCCAAGGAAGCAATGGCAGCAGCATTTAAGATGAGATGCTTGGTGACAGGTCACTGCCCATCTTGCATGGAGCTGGTCTGGATTATAGCCATTCCTCCACCCCTGCAGCCTGGGCAGTGGAAGAAGTACAGTGGAAATCATCCCTGGTGTTGGCTCATCTCCCACCATCTGGGGGTCCTCACCTGAGCCTGTCCTCATCCAGGCACTCCACAATGCTATTCCGATCATTGACCGTGTTTAGGTACGACTCCAGCAGCTCCTTCTCTCGCTCCTTCTCCCTGTGCGTCTTCAGCTCCTCTGCACGAGACAAGGAAAGCCCGTCTCACAGCTATAGGTTAGTTACCTCTGTGTTGTGGCTCCTGCCTCCACCCTGCTCCAGCAAGCCCCTCTCACAGGCCCAAATTATCCTCATGCTCGTGGGCACATCTCACATCCAGTGCAGGTGGGTTGGAGGTGACAGGGAGTCTGCAACTGACAGCTCAACAGTGCAGTCAGGAGACATCCTGCACTGAAACTGCAGTCCCTGGCAGTGTCATTTGGATCTGAAGGGCATCCCAGGGCTAGCACATGAAGTGGAGGGCTACACACAGCCTGGGGCCAGCAGGACTTGCAGTGCAGCCAGTCCTCACCTGGCTTGTTCATGAGGTGTCGCAGTTCCATCTCAATGTTCCACTGCTGCTCCTCCAGCTTCTGCTGTTTCATCCTGGAAGGAAGCACAGATGTGGTGAGTAACTGCCCCTCCATGCCCACAGCTGAACCCTTCTCATCATGCTAAAGCCTTCCCTCTGCATTGCCCACTACCTGGGCAGGAGCTGGTGGGTCAGGGGAAATCTTCCTCCATCGTATCTGTGAAGTCTCCCTCCCATGAGCTCATCTCAGGCCCTGGGTGCACACCAGTGTTCAAAGGCCCATCAGGATGCTGGCAGCTCTCCCAGAGACATCCTCAAGTCTCCCTCATCCCACCAACTGGCACACTATTTTGGGGGGCTGCCGCACTCCTTCTCCTTTCACTGCTTCCTGCTCCCAGGTGAAGCGCACAAGCAGATGGGTGAACTTGTGGTTGTACTTACTTGTACATCAGCTCTGATTCCTGCCTGAGCAGCAGCTGTTTCTCATGGATCAGTTTGAACCAATCCACCATGAGAGCATCCTCAGACTCATCTGCAAGAGGAGACAAAAGATTCCTTCAGAAGATGCACCAGTTCAGTCTCCTTGGCTCAAACAAACAATACTTGAGGGAGAGCCCAGGATGACTAATATGAGCTACAGGCAGTGATGAGCTACAGTTCATTTTGGTACTCCTGGGTACAAAGGAAAGGATGCAAATCACTCCCTGCAGATCCAAGGAAGATGCTCACAGATACTCTGCACCCAGCTCATCTTCCATGTGGCCAGCTCAACTCTGCCATTCTGAATGAATCCACTAACCCCTGTGAAACTGGAGCCAGCCATGACAACCAGTCTGGCTTGAGATCAGATCAGTCAGATCAATAGCAGCCTTCCACTCCCAAACTCCCTGATCCTCAGCCAAATAAACAGAAGTCCTTCCTCAAACAATAGGCTAGGAAACAGCCAGACAGGGTTTGAAATTCCCAGGGCTTTATCTTGCTATACCAGGCACTTTTGGCAACCTGGTGTCTCACACATAGCAAGAGCTCCTAGAAACGGAGCCAAGAATGCCATGAGGTAAGACACGAGCTTCACACCTCGCCACTGTATCAGAGCTGGCCCAGAGTCTCTTTTACCTCCCTCGCAGCCACGCAGCTGCTTCTCCAGATCCACTCCTTTCAATTCCAGCTCATCCAGCTGCTTCTCAATGTCACGCACCTTGCCCTGGATTTCCTCTTCGGGGAGGTAGTCTGGGTGCAGCTAGAAAAACAAATGTAGGACCAAATACAGCTCAGTGCCCTCAGACTTCCCACTGAGGTCACAGCTCCAACCGAGATAGGAAACGACATCAGGAGCCCAGCTGCAGAGCCATGTCCTGGAAGGGCCAAGCCATCAGCGTGGTGGCCACTGACACGTTACAGAATAAGATCTACCCACACTTGTCACTCCACAGATGTTCTCCCTCCTTTGTTGGGAGACACAATGTCTACCAGAACTTTGTTGGGCTCTCTGTTATCCGTTCCTTGGGAATTCAAACAATAAGACAAGCTGCCTTAGCGTCTTATTATGTCCCAAACTGACATATAAGTGGGCAAGCACTCCGACAGGACACCCAACAACCCCAGCCTGTTCCACTTACACCTGGTTTCCAGCCATACCTTGGTTGGGGATACTGCTTCAGGGCTCTGGGTACTTTTCGGAGCAGAGGGTTTAACTAGAACGGAAAAAAAACATAAACCCAAAGAATTCCACAAAATACTTTACACAGTTTTGTGGTGTGGGACAGTGCCTACACCACCAGAGCACAACAGATCCCTGCCACGCCACTGATAACATGTATGCATCAGCACCCTTGACTAAGGTGGGAGATGCATCCACAGGAAACAGCACGGCCTGATTTACTCCTTATGGCTGGACACTCAGATACCCTCTGGTCACAGGGTGCTGCTTTCATCCCCAGGGCATAGCCAGTCACCTAACTCAGCTGTGTCTTTCAATCTTCCACCCAAGAATATTGACTTCCATGTTCATTCTTTACCTTGTTAAAACTCAAAGATACTTATTGTGGCAAAAGCCACCCCTTATTAAGCTTCCAAAGGATAGAACAGAAATACTGGATTATTGTCAGAGGAAACACTAAGATATACTTGAAAATACCCCTCTAGTGGTCCTTTAAAAAGAAGTAGCAGGAAATACTCAGTAAATAAAGATGGTCTAGGGGACCTTATCATAGGTCTCAGGAAACAAAGGTTCAATTCCTTCCACAAAACACTTCCTAGGTGAGAAGTCCCCAAGGCCCCACTACACAGCATTATTTAGGCCCTGGACACCTATTAAAATCAATTCTTTTTGCAATGTGTATTTGTTCCACTGTGCCTCAGCTTCCTCTGCCCAACTGTGCTGCAAGGATAACTACAGAAGAGTGTGAGGTATTCGGATACCCGAGGGGCTGGGCTGGATAATTACTACAGAGAGAGAACAGAGGCATACGTGGATGATGTGATAAGGAAGGAAAACTCTAGTACCAAAAGAGCATAGCTGTAAGAAAAGCAGCAGCAGTGCAGGCTCAGCATACACAAGGAGAAACACAGGACAGACTCAGGAAGCTTCTTGAGAGTCTCTGGCAATTGGTGTTGACTCGAGGAAGCACTCAAGGACACCTCTCCAATTGCCCAGGCCTTACTCTACTGTGTTTTTCAGGAAGACTGCAAAAGGAGACACTGCTGCACATGGCAATGTGCTGTGTTGTCCCTGCACTGATGGCCTTTGTCAGGGTACTTTTCCTTCTGGATGCTCCTGGTTTGCTGCCCTGTATGCTACTTGCGACTTGCACTTAGAGAATCATAGAATGGCTCAGGTTGGAAGGGACCTTAAAGCTCATCCAGTTCCAACCCCTGCCATGGGCAGGGACACCTTCCACTAGACCAGGTTGCTTCAAGCCCTGTCCAACCTGGTTTCTTTTCCAACCTCTCCTAAAGGTTCCTCCAAGAGGGACCTGGCCTGCCATGAGCAGTCTGCTGCTACTGCCTGAACAACCTCCCTCTCCCAGCTCAGCATCTCCAGGCTTCTTCTGAGTGATCTCTACAGCACCTTCAGCCAAAGCAGAAAGCTGCACCACTGATCACAAGAAGACCAAGGTCACTGGAGAGGAACAGGTAGCAAAATGACTCAAAGAAAACCCTGTTTCAAAAGAAAAACTCTGCTTATCCCAAAGAAAATGAGTGATCTACAGAAATGCTCACCATCCACAGCCCCACTCAATGCACAGAGGATTAAGGGCAGGAATGGTAGCTGATTGTTCACAGCGTGTCTCTGAATGCTGAGGTAAAGGCTTATACAGAGGAGCAACAGGTCTGTCCTTAATCCGCAGGCTGCCAAGTGACAGCAGTAGGAGAACAGCCTTTGGGATGGCAGCCTCGCACACACGTGGAAAAACAGGGGGAGACTGCTGGGAAAAGTTTCCCATAGCAGACACTCCCCAACAGCAATCAGTAAGCATGAGAAAGACGGATATAAAACCAGCCTCCCTTATCTTAACAGCTCACTTCCTGGGAAGGATGTAATGCTGATCCTTGTGGCCGAGTCTGGGGAAAAAGGAGATGGAAAGTTTTGGGCAGTGGAGCCACGGTACACTTTTAAAACAGACAACGCAACTGGAGTTTGAATGCTCTGTAGCTATCAGAGGAGCAGGCTAAGGACAATGCTGGAACCAGCTAACAAATACTATAGCTGGAGGCCACGGTGCCACCAGGACCAATCCTGTTTGCTCCAAGACAAACATCTGAGCAAGGGCTGAGCCCTGATAAACAGATAAAACAGAGCTAACTGGGGTAAGAAAAGGGGAGATCAAACAAGCTGAGCAAACAGGACAGCAGCAACCACCAGGTAAGCTCCAGGAAGTTTCATTTACATTCTGAAGGGATACATAGGAGCAAAAACAACTAGGCAAAAGAGGAGAGGTACACAGTAAAGCTCTGGTTGAACATACAGAAAAAACTGGATTAAGGGTAGGAACAAACCAGTCAGAACCGGTCAGGACATCTTTGAATGTCCAAGAAGGAAAGCAGCCAAGGCTGCTGCTACCATGGTCCCGCCAGCTGGAGACTCTGGCTTACAGTTCCCTGCATTCCTTTCATTTTCCAAACCCACTCAACTGAAGGGAAGAGATATCAGCTAGATCCCAGTTCTCCGAATGAGGAGATGGTCCTCTTCATAGCTTTGAGTGTAAAGAATGACAGGGCAGTGACCTTGGCAAATCCCTGTTTTCATTTCTTCCCTTCCCACTGAATTCTCTGGCCTGGCTGGTTCCTGCTTAGGCCAAGCGGGCTAATAAGAATTAAGGACACAGATTTTTACCCCATGACTACAGCCACAGGAAACTCAGGGACACATCTCCCACACTGACCAGTCAGGCTGTTCCCTGACAGTGCAAAGGAAAGGGTGCCTTTAAGCAGGCAGAAGAGACCTTACCTGCGGTAGTGCTTTTCTTCAACTGGCTGCCCTCTTCCTCCTTCTTGGCTGAGCCCCCAGGGACTTCCCAGCCTTGCTTTGAATTCTGACAGCTCCTGACAAGATCCGAGCTGGGGATCAACTTCTTCATGAATCCACCAGATGAAGCTGGATTAAGAAGCACAGACAGGTTTGGGGTAAGCAATTTCAACCCTCATCTCCCAAAAATCCCTTTATTGCCCAGCATCTCTGGCACTAATCACTAGCTACCTTCATTTCGAGCCCTAGATGACAGGGAGGGGCACAAACCCAAAGGAAACAGGGAGAAACCACCAATTACAAGGCCAGAGTAGGAGATGGGTGGAAGAGAAGAATAAATGGCTTGGAACCACCATGGGGTTTTCTCACCATTACACACTTATGCAAGAGACAGTAAGTGAAATCTTGCTAGAAGAAGGGCACCCTGTGAAGACACAGTCCCTCTCCTTGGGGAAGCATGTCTCTCCAAATAAAGTCACCACAGGGCCAAAGGAGGTGCAAAGAACAAAGGTTCCTGAAAGCAAGGCACTATTTCAATCAACACGTTACCTGTGCCTTGCAGCACCTAATGTCTGTCCCCTGCCTAACTAGCAAAATGAAGGCAAAGCTTATATCCTTCATACCAGAGTCCTGCTTTGCTGATGGGACAACTAATGGGCTTGGCTTTGTCTCCTTGTGTTCTGGACTCCCTGTTCCCACCTGGGAGCTACCAGTAGGTTTCTCAGTGCCTCTTTGGTCTCTGCAAAGAAGAAAGACAAAGGTAGGAAACCATCCCTCTTGCAGAATGGTCTACAGGAAGAGTTCTAGACATCCTAGGCTGGTTCTCCAACTGGTCTCACTTTTCCAATCAGAGTCCAGCAATTTGAAACATGCTTTCCCTCACCCAGAAATGAAAGCCTTTCCCTTTTCCATCAGATTGCTGAAAACAGAAGCATTAAAACACAGGAGCTCTTTCCTCCTATGTGCACGCAGACCTGCAGCAACAAACACAGATGCAAGCCTGGACATCTCCATTAGCCTGTCATGGAGAACCACCAGCTCCAAGACACTCACTTGTATGCTACAGGCTTCAACCGAGATCTCCAGTCTGATGGGCTCTCAGACTTGTCTTCACCAGCACTCATGCTTCCTAAAGAAAGGAACATAGCAAGATAACAGCAGATTCAACCAAAAGAAACAAGGAGATTTAAGTCTCAGGAGGATCTTAGGAGCTAAGCCATGCACTGAGGCAGATACTTCGATGTTACTGCAGCAAACCAGAGACAAGGAAGCTGGGTGAGCCCTAGCTGCAATCACGGAATCATCCTGAAGTTTCATCAAGTTCTCCCATGTGGAAAAGTGTACTTGAGCCTCTGAAATCCACCATGATCCCAATGTTTGTTGACAGCTAGCACAAATTCAAATACCTGGAAGTCATCAGAGTAGAAAAACTCACCATGCTAGAGGGAGCAATTGCACAGGGATAAGTGGAGCCCCAGAACTCGGAAAACTCTTATGTGATGGTACAGATAGAAAGTATAAGAGTCACTGACACATTCATTGTACTGGTCCAGGAGAAAGGCGCAGAGATGGCGTGCTGGGTCCAGACAGAGCTGTATGTGAATCAGTCATCCTCACCTTTGATGCCTTTTGACTCTGGCTTGTGCACAGAGTTAACAGGTTTGCTGCTGGCAGCTTGGCTCTTGGGCAGAGGGTCTGTAATCTTTTCCTGTTTTAGTGCTGTGTACCCTATTTTGCTGGGCTGTGCTTTTGGAGCTGGACTCTGCCACTGAGAATTGGTGGGAGAAAATTTGCCACTGCAAGAAAGAACAACCTAGTCAGTCTTTTTGAAAGGATGGACCTTTTTGTTGGCCTCTGTTCCAAAGACTTGGATTAGCTCCTCTACATGTCTTTCAATCTCAGCCACAAAAGCAGGCAGGGAAAAGGGAAGAAAGACTGGGACTTCTCCAAGTTACCACAATGATCATCTTGGGACTAAGAAGGGAAAGAGGAATAGTACTCACCTGCTGGATGCTGAGAAGCCAGTGGAACTGAGTCCTCCTGGCTTATTTGGAGAGGTGTTTGATCCAGCCAGAGCCTGTATAATATGGTTACGTGCCTGTTCCTTCGCAGCATTCACTGGACGGACCTCAGTAGTGGTTTTGGCAGAGGAAGTTTTAGCAGGGCCATGAGAAAGGACTTGGGTTTTAGTGTCAGAGGGTTTATTGCTGGAAGACTCCAATGACTGAAAGAAATGTTCTCGGGCTTGCTGTGTTTTTGTTGTGGAGGTTGTCCAAGGAGGTCTTGGGGGGGCACCTTCACGATGATCTGGTTTATTTCCTAACGGGGTACCTTTGCAGTCATCTGATTTATGTACAGCTGAAGAGGACCATGGAGTATTTACACTTTTGAAGCCAGAGCTTCCAGAAGATGAAACAGATGGCTTGGTTGAATTAGCAAGGCCTTCCTGGCTGGGTTTCTTCAACACCTGCTCTGGTTTCTTGGGTTCTGCTGCTTTCTGGAAAGCCCTGGCAGCAGAAGGGGCTGGGGTACTCTCAGGTTTGCTCCCAGTGCTGCGGAGACCAGAGATCTGGACACTGTCTGGCTGCTGGTGGCTGATACAGATGAACGTGTTGGGCTCAGGCCCAGGTTTGTAGCTTCCAGGAAGAAGCATGTTCCAACACTGCCTGCACCTGTGGATACAAAAATCTCAGCAAACATCCTCCAGAGCACTGGGAAGCCATTGCCATGCAGCTGAGAGTGCAGGCAGGATTCCACTGTCAGCAGAGGGAGGGTGAAGGTACCACACTGGCAGTGAGCAGACCCTGTGTGCACATTCCTCAGGCACCAAAACCAGGAGCTGCTGATAGCAAGGTCTGAAGTGGGAAATGTGTGGATGAAAACAGGCCTGGGCAAAGGGTTTCCCCTATGGACAGGTCAAGAGCAGGTCCAGCTTGCCTCCACTCTGACAAAACGTCCCACACCAGTCTCTCTCCAGTCCCAAAGGAACCCTCTGCAATCAACACATCCCAAATCCGAAGAGCTGTACCTGAAGCAGTTCCTGTGATAGAGCTTCCCATCGACCAAGCAGCGCTGCACCAGATGTACATGGCTCCCACAAACCCCACAGCTGCTGCTTGGGATATTCCCGCTGTCTGCCAGGACCCCTTTCTGTGGGGAGAAGCAGTGGTGAGTAGGCAGCACTGTGGCCCTACATACAGCTATGGAACTCCCATAGTCAGGCGAATGTTTGGCATGATAGCTGGCTAGGATAAAGAAGTGATACCCAGAAAATCCCTGCTCCCACCAAACCCTTGCTCATACAAAGAGGAACA
Source organism: Pezoporus occidentalis (assembly GCF_034315485.1). Lineage (NCBI taxonomy): Eukaryota > Metazoa > Chordata > Aves > Psittaciformes > Psittacidae > Pezoporus > Pezoporus occidentalis. The sequence continues at coordinate 64,928 of NW_026913082.1, read as the reverse complement.
GCCCTCAAGAAGGTAGAGTAAGGGGGACTGGTTCCCACAAAACCAGAGGACCAGGGTGTCTGGTGCTGAAGTGCAGAGGTCTCTGATTTGAATGAGCTGGGAAAGGGCTTTACCATTTCGAGAGCGGATCTTCCCTTCTTCCACCCTGTTTTCTTCCCTACTCTGTCTTGAAACTGTTTTCAAGAATTTAATCAATATAACACATTCCATTACAAATCTCCATCCCCAAGATCTAGGAACAGCACAGCTGTGTCCTATGACACCCATGTCCTGTTCACCACGAGATGAATCCCAGCTCTCTGATGGATTTCCCACCTGAATCTGTGCAGTAACCAGGCCTCTGGATTAAATCCCCCATAGCGAGCAGAAAATTTAGAGATCAAGTCCTTACCACTAGGAGCACTGAACTAGCCCAATATCCTAGCTCATTGAGCAGATTTAAGGTATAAAGAACACCCCAAAACACATTTCTTACCGTGGTGACGGGGGAGGTTTCTTTTGGCTTAGCTCTGGCTGGTGGGTGGGCAGGAGGCAGCTTTGGTGGCACTGGCTTAGGAGGCTCGGAAACAGCTTTCTTCCCAAGAGGCTGCTCCTGAGGTTCAGAGGAAGGACGCTTGATTCCAGCCATGCCTCCAACTGGAAGGAAGAAGAAAGATCTGAAGGAAACATAAGGCAAACCCATGGGCTTAGATGGAGTTTACAATATAAGGAGATCCAGAGGTGCCTGATGGGTAACAAGCAAAGCATACAAGGAGACACAGGCTTCCTTCACAAGCAGTTCTGTTGTGGATTGAGGGACAAGAGGCAACAAGTGAATTTTAGCAACATTCAGCTGAAACTGCTGATTTTTTATTTCTCAGGGAATTCCATGGAGGGGGATTTAGAAAGTGGAAGAATACAAAACACCATCCATCAATGGTGTGGACAGCACCTTGGGTTTGTACCTCGACTACAGTTTGGCTGGAATTGATTAGCACTGAAACACACACTGCTGTTAGGTATTACAGCTGAGGAACTGAAGCATGGAGAGCTTGCTTTGTTTAGGTTACCATGCTCCAGGCTTCCTACATACCCTGAGCCTTCACTGCTGTGGATGTCCATCCCACACCCCAGCTGGGACTCTCGTGGAGCATGCAGGTTAAATAACAGAAAAGACCACCAAAAATGGGTAATTCCACCCAATCCTATTTTCTTCGCAGGTGAAAGAGAAAACCCTCTAAATTCACACAAAGTGAAGAAAAGAGAACCTCCAACACACTTCAGTCGAGGAAGGAATGACACCCTGCGCCCTGGAAAATGCAGGGAGAGTTCCCTGGGAAATAAGGCTTCAGGCACAGCTTTTACAGACAAGACCCCTCATCTCTCTCATGGGGATGTTATTTTTGCTCCACTTTTTATTCTGAATGTCTGTTTTCCTTGTGGGATATTTGAGTCACAGCTTCACTTTAAGAGTGTCCAATTAAATGATCACCCATCTAAAAGGAGATTTATACCCTTCTCAGTAAAGAGAGTCTGGGCAGAGAGCAGAGAGGAAGCCCAGCTCCCAGCAGCCTTCCCTCAAGAAAGCCAGCTATCCAAATAAACACCCAAGGCTCTCTTACAGCAGCAACCAGTGGGCTGGTGACAGCCAGCCCAGCAAAGGGTTTAGTCTCATGCTGCCTCCTCACTTCCCACATGTGCCATTCAGTGAGTTCCCAAAGCCCAGCACAAAGATTGGTGGCTTCAGCTCTACTCTTCCATAAATGCATGACCTCAATAAAATACTGGCTGCTCACCCTCTCTGGCCTCCTGTGTCCTGCTTATTTCATGGTCCTGCTGGAGCCCTTTCAAAGGGCACGACTATGATACCAGGGGTCTGCTTAGTGTCAGAGGGCACATTCCTGGCTGGTCTCGTTTGCAGACATGTACATTCACCCCAGCAACAGGAATGCAACCAGAGTGTTGTGTGGGACACTAGAGAGTATAAAAATGCGCTGTGCTTGATGACGTGGTATGTAAGAAGCTAGAGGGAAAGGGGTAAAGACCTCAGACTGACCCAGATTCTCACCACTCGGCACAAACACGATGGGATTTGTTTGACTTCAATCAGAATGGGTTTAAGGCAAGAAACAAAAGTAATGAAGAGGGAGAGGGAAGAGGTTGTGAAGGAAAAGGCATGCTTAAATGTGTAAAGAGGTGGAGAAGGGGGAAGAGTTTAGACATTAAAAGCAGCTCTCAGACTGAATTGTGCTTCTTTTTTTTTCCCAAGATATAGGACATTTTCAATACATATCCATCTTCTCCATCTAGGTTCACCTTAACCAGTTAAGTCATTCATGGCCCACTTTCTGAAGTTTCCTCTGGAGGAACCTGTGAAATTGGCTTATCATATTATTTCATTTTGTATGAGCTTAGAGCCAAATATAAACCAAGCCTACAACAACGCTCCTGTGAGCCCACATAAACTCTCCAGTACGTGAATATAATGCCTTGACAGCTCTGTTTTATGTTTGAAAGAATTGTTATCAGTATTACACCAGTTAATCAGAGAATCATCACAGACTGGTTTGGGCTGGAAGGGACCTTAAAGCTCATCCAGTTCCAACCCCTGCTACAGGCAGGGACACCTCACACTAGATTATGATGCTCAAAGCCCCATCCAACCTGGCCTTGAACACTGCCAGGGATGGGGCAGCCATGGCTTCTCTGTGGCAGAGTGTCACCACCCTCACAGGGAAGAGCTTCTGCCTAAGATCTCATCTCAATCTCCCCTCTGTCAGTTTAAAGCCATTTGCCCTTGTCCTGTCACTACCTGCCCCTATAAAAAGCCCCTCTCCAGTTATCTTGTCGGCCCCTTTAGGCACTGGAAGCTGCTCTAAGGTCAGGAGACCTGTAGCAAACCCACACTATAATGTCACCTGTTCATGTCCTCCCTTTAATCCTGACCCATAAGCTCTCAGTTGGTTCCTTACCCAACCCCAGGACCAGCTCCATGCACTCCACTGGTCATTGACATAGAGCCATCTACCCCAGCTTGGCAAGGAGCTATTTTCTTCTACTCCCTTCTATCATTATTGCTTTGTTGTACAAGCCCTACCATTGATGCTGTTCCGTTGGCATAACCTCACAGACAAGCTCAGCCTTGTTAGACTCTGTTCATACCAGCCCTCTGGTGTGGCAAAGACTGAAGCAGGGATGGAGGTGCTCAAGAAAGGAATGCTGAGATAGGGAACATGGAGGGAAACCTTCAGTGTTCCCGACTGGCTGGACCATAAGAAGTTTTAGATTGTATTGCATGTTTTAAGGCATTAGTTTAAAGACACTGCATGGCCCCGTGCCCTTCCGCTGGTGCTACTGTAGTCTGGTGTGTAAAGAGTTCAGATCCCCCACTGAAATAGTTGTGGTACCAAAAGGCCTCTGTGCAGTCTAATTTGCTTTTCCAAGCTGTTAAGAGGCAAAAGGAAAGCACAGGATTAAGCCCTGATCCTTCCCACCCCTCCAGGGAATATGGTACTTACTAGGAGACCGTCCATGGAAGTAGTTATAATACTGGGAAACATAGGTGAGGATGCTCAGCCTGTCTGGCACCCTCAGAGCAACCATATCCTCTGCATCCAGTAAGGCTGGGATCCCCAGCTCCTCCTCTGCCACTCGAAATGCCTAGAGAAGGAAGGAGAAAACAAAAGGGGTCTCGTCCAGCCCAGGCAACAGAACTGGTCCTCATCAGAAGTAGGAAACATCACTGCAAACGGCCCCACTTGAATAATAACTCTACTGGGGAACAGCTGCACCAGTTTAACTCCTACATCATGCAGGAACCAGCGGAGTCATGGCTTCCAGCCACTGCATTGAGAAACCCAGGCAGGGAGCCAAAAATCTGGCCTGGCAAGCTGGCCATAGCTCACTGCACAGGAACTCACCTGGGCTTCCCCTGCTTGCCTCCAGCCTGCCTCTAGCTGGCTAGGCACAGCTGCCGAGAGCGAGGCCTAGCAGAAGGGGATGTGTCAGTCCAGGCTGGCAGACTCGCTTCCAGGCTTCCAGCCCAACCTGGAGGGCTCCCCAGTTAACGGTGCACTGCTGGGTGTTTGCAGGCAGCTCTCTACCTCCATGTGCTGTGCAAAGGTTAAAGCTTCCTGCCTACCTCTGCCTGCTCTTCCCCATCTAACAAAGGGGGAATCTTGGGCTGCAGGGGGGAGCCCTCTCTCCCAGACTATAGAGAGGGAGAAGAGAGGAATAATGCAGAATTCCTGATGCTTATCTCCCTTCCAGCTTAACCATCTCCACGCTGCCAATATTTGGGGCCAATATTCCTCTCTGTGTTGCCCTCTGCTTTGAAACTGCAGGATCAAAGTCAGATAAAGGAGGCAAAAGCTATTTCCTTTTTGCCTCTGAGCAAGAGCCTTTACTAGAGGACAAAAAAAATATTGCAACATCCATAAAGCAGCTTTGCCCTTGCTCAAATCACTGTAGGGCTTTATTAGGGACTTTCTCCAGCCCTCTTCCTTCCTAGCTTTTAGGCAAAAAATCCCTTCCACCTCCTTTTGGAGCATCCCGTTGGAAATGCCAACACAACAAAGGAAAACAGCCCTTACAGAACCAGAGGATGGCTACCGCTGAAGCCCACAGTGAAAGGGTTAAAGAAAGGCTTGAACATATTAAAACCCTCCACATCTGACCTCTGGCACGGACACACCACAATGTTGGTGTACAAGCCAACCATTCCTGCTTAGAAGAAACAAACAGCCACTCTTTTACAGCAAGATAATTACCATTTTTTTCCATTGGGTAGCCCAGTAAAAATGTAACTGAGCTGACATTAAAAACGCTTTCAGCCAGTTAGCTCTGGTTGTGTCGTGCTGCCAGCCCAGCCTGGCACTCGCCTGCCTCACAGCCTGGTACTCCATATATTCTTTGGGGTGTTCCCCTCTGCACTAGCTGCACAACTGGTCTGACCAGTGGAGTTTTCTTGCTGGACATTCCCAGTGTGCAGTCTAGCAGCAACACAGACCACGCCACCTCCTGCCACACAGTGCCATGGGTGAGAAAGTGCAACGGGCATAGAACAAGTGTGAGGGCTGCCTGGATCTCAAAGAGGAGGATGCTCCATGTACACAACTGGTTTGGCCAGAACCAGGTGAGCACTGCAGAGAGCAGCATTACATGTAGTCTCCCCGGTGCCTGCAGCATCCTTGTGCTCCTGGGAACTGCTCTTGCCTGGAGATCCAAGATCACCACCTAACATGGCCCAGTTGCCCTCTACCTGCCTGCCCAGGCTGGCCTTTAGAGCAGCAACATGTTATTTCTGCAGAGCGTTTTTCACCACTGCAGCTCCAAGTGCTTCACAAGGAGGTAAATGCCACTGCTGCCATTGTGCATAGGGGAGGCAAAGTGATAAAACTCGAGGCCATTTGAGTCTGCCTCATCCTGTGACACAGATCACCACTGTATCTGCTGCACCATGCCACCGCCCATTAGCACTGAAAAAACTGGACCTAAGGCTGCTAGAACCCTTTCTCCTCTTTATACATATTTGAAATCTTAGGCAAGAAAATGCCACCAACTGGAATTTTTCTAGGGCTTGTGGGTTGTTTTTTTGGCACTCGAGAAGTGACAAATTCCTCCTCAGCAGAAGACCTTATATGGCAAACTGCAGCTCAAACGAGGTTTTTAGTTGAATAATGCAGCTTCTAAGAAGTTACTGAACAGTGAGGCATCAAAGAGCGCCTCAACAATAGCAGAGGAATAGCACTGGGAGAAATCAGACCCAGTCATATCCCAAGAGCAGCCAGAGCAAGTGTAAGAGCTAGGATGGAGATGAGTCTGAGAGAGAAGGCCAGCCCGGGAGCCCACAGGGAGATGGAGGGGCGAAAGCCAAGCTAGCAAGATAGCAGCGGTGAAAGGGTAACACAGACAAGTCATCTTACAGCAGGGGTAATAAGGAAGAGAGCAAAATAAAGGACATAGAAGAAACTAAGAAATGAAGGAGTGGGGGAAACACAGGCTGCAACAAAGGAGGCAGCAACTCTTTATATGAGAGGCACAAAGCAGCTTTTCATTAATAAAAGCACTGGAGGCAGCTCATACAGCTCATTTCCCAGAGACAAGCAAAGCTGCCAGCAGAGGAGACACCATCAGCGCAGCTGGGGAAGGAGGAACACTCCGTGCTCCACAGCACTCTGGCCAGGATGACCATCCATGGCAAAGAGGCCCTGATGCCAGCCAAAAACCAAACCTCAAGGGCAAAAACGCGTGGTCTGACTCTCACCTAGAGGAGGGGAACATGCAGGGCTGAACCCCAGAGGGTGTGAATAACTGGTCCCAGCCTGCAGCCCCAGGCTGGGGAGAGAGGGGTCTGCCACAGGCACTGTGAACATGGCTGGGGCTGAATGGGAGTGGAAGCTAAGGAATGCAGAGGGTGAGTTTAGCTCTCCCAGAGGCAAGGACCACCTCAGACAGTTCACTGCGTCAGAGGATGTCATTCCTCCAGTCCAGACAAGAGTAAGCTGCCGTGGTTCATTCACATCCCAGGCTCCTGCCAAGCAGCCACGAAGCTGTGTGGAGCAATGCCAAGGGAAGACAAGCATTTTAATGCATTGGCTCTCTCTTTGTGAGGGAGAGAGGGAGGAAAAAAAAACCTTCCTTGGAGCACTAAGCCCATGCTTGAATCCAGTGCAGGAGGGGGCCTGGCCTGCTCAACTGCTCTTTTCTTCGTGAAGAGAAGAGAAACTCAAATCCCATCCTGGAGCGAAGCGTCCAAAGGATGAGGTTTTAGGATGTCTCCACCTTCTAGCAGCTTTCATCCCCTGTGCCAGTAATGAGAACTGGGGGAGGACTCCGTGCACTTCCCTTCTCACACCAGCTACCTCCCAGCTCCTGCTTCATCCCTCAGGAGCATCGTGTGCTCCAGCATTTCTGAGTCCCTGCTGTCACAGGACACACTGGACACAGGAATCCTGTGAGGCCAGTGAAGAAGTGTGAATGGTCTGACGGTGCTTTCAAGCAGCCAGCAAGCCTAGACATTGCCATCTAAACCAGAAGGCTGTAAACATGCAGAATAAGGCAAAGGATTTGAGTCTAGCACACTCAGCACACTGCACCTGCTAAAGCACATAAGCAAGGTGCCAGGTCATGGACTAGACCACAAGTAAAACATTAAAAGTCACTTACCAACTTGTTGTTCTCGTACACATTTTCTTTACTGAGGGAGTTGAAGTTTCTGAAATACAGGAAGAAGAGAAAAATCTCAGGTTGGTGATGCTGCTTCCAGCTTCTCAAGCCTCTCCGAGCCCCACTGGTCCAGGGGACAGAGCACCTCCTCCTGCTCTGGAGGGAGCACTGTGTCAGATCCCATCCAAGACACTCACAGACCTGCTATACCTCCCAGGACAGAGAGGTGCAGGAGGCTCAGCAGGCATAGCCATCTGCCCACAGGCAGCACAACACATTTCTGGCACATCTACCCTTGCAGGGCTGCCTCCCGCAGTCAGGATGTGCTGAGGCCAAGACATCCCATGCAAATTCAGAGCTTTTGCTGAGACAGACAGGAGCAACCTCTAACTCATGGAAAGCCTACCTCCTCTCCCACCTCAAAAAGGTACACTGGTGCCTGCCAGCCAGATTTGCAACACTCTCTCCCCAGAAATACTTTCCAAACCGTCACATCCATGCTCTTTCCCCATCTTGTAAGTTGTCTCCACACAGGGAGACCCCAGCTCCAAGTTCTGGTTTCAAATCCTCTTTTGTCCTCTGGCAGAGCTCCACAAAACCAGCACTAGGAACGTGCCTGGGAAATACGTCTGCCCACAACACAACAGCGTGGCTGATAACACCAAAGTTGCCTGCAGAAATGTTATTCTTCTTTCCCTAGGGCTGTCTCCTTTGATTTGTAACCAGAACCAGTAACTGAAAAGGAAGAGACAATTACTGTTTGCAAGTTACAAGCCAAAGTCAACAGTCCTTCTTCCTTTCTGCTGTCCCCAGACATCACCTCCCTCCTCCCCTATTACAGATTTGCTCTCTCCCTCTCTTGGTCCAACCCAGATGCCACCTCCCTCTGTGCTGTGCTGGGAACTCAGAAAGTGGAGACCGGGCAAGACAGGCAAGAAAACACTGGGAAGAATGAGTTTGTGCTATTGGAAGTAGAGCCACAACACAATGCGCTTTCTCACCCATAGCAGAGCATGTCCCTCGCCTAGGAAACAGCCACCGTCAGCTTTGTTTTAAAGTGACTGTCACTTGCTAAATTGGGAATACAAAACTGCCTGTTGGCTGCCAGCCCTGCTCTCCAACACCGCTTCCTTCTGCCCAGGCAAGCGGGCAGGGTCAATTCCTTTCTGATAACCCAGTTTCACTTTACAATCCTTGTACCTACTAGCACAGAGCTGAAGCAAACGCCTGGTATCAGAGAGGAAATTCTCACTGATAAGCAGAAAAGGCTAGAGACCAACTTTGCATTTTCGAATGTAGCACCTTCATAACCCATGTGGACCTACCCCTGTTAGCCAGCCTCTCAGCTCTAAGAGGAGCCAGGATAACAGTGTGAAAGCCAGGGCAAAGCTGGCCCACAGCAACCTATTCATGAGACAAACACATGATCTGGAGCGCAGCAGGGGAACTTTTTCCATGACTTGTATCAGCAAGGAGCAAGCCAGGTCCTTTATCAACTTACTACAGAAAGTGGAGCATTACATTATACATAAGAGAGGCACATTCAACTAGGTTTGTCCACCATACCACAGCCTGCGCCTCCTCCCTGCTTCCTGCATGTGGAATTGCTACATGGGATAAGGAGAGAATGAACGACAGATAAGACCCAAAGGCCAACCTCCCCCGAGAAGCACATAAAGACAAGGCACATCCCACCTCTAAATCATATACTCTTTCCTGTGCAAAATCAATGGGACTTGCAGAGCTTTTTCCTTCAAGCAGCGCTCCTGCCCGGAGATTTCCCTTCCCTGAAACAATGGATTAAAAAGAGCAACAGAAACAATCACAGAAAGTTTCAGTGGTAAATACAATCATCCTGGTTGTGTCAGACAAGAAAATCAGTGCTCTTTAAGAGCCAGCAGAATGAGATGGTTGCAGCACTTGGCCTCACTCCTGGTTCTGCTCCCAAATAGTCTCTGTAGCAGGGATATGCAGGAAAACACCTGCAAGAGCAAAGGGGAGCTCCAGCTCACTCGGTCATGCTGACACATAAGACATAACATACTACTCATTGTCGGTCAGTGGCCTTCAGCCACGCTGAATGCTGTTTGCTCTGCTGGTGTGCATGCAGCTTCACATTGCACGGCATGTAAGAGACCTAAAACCCAAATCTCTTGATGCTGAATGTCTGAAACCCCAAAGGAGAGTGCAAACAACCAGGTTACTTGGTCATTTCAAGAGCCTCCTGCCCGCTCAGCATCACTTCTTCCCTGGCTAGTCAGGTGAACTGCTTGCACATAATATTTCTTTTGGAAATTGATCTTGCTGGTGCAACTCCTATCTTGGAATATCAAAGCTCTCTGGACCAATGTAATCCTAAGAAAGCAAAGATAATACAAATGGAGAAGGAGTTCTCCGCTGAGAAAACACAGGCAACTGAATTAATTGGAAGAGGTGAGAAATATAATCTGACCCAAGAGAGGGCCTCCAGTGCTGGAAACAAATCAGAGTGGAGTTCACCAGCGCAGGAATACAAGTGAAGCTTTTAGCTCCCCAAATAACCCTTCTCTTAGCAAAAAGAAGTGGCCCAGTGCTCCTCATGACCACAAACCTCCTTGACCACCCACAGCTCCAGCTGCACAGACCCAGTACTCGCAAACCACATGTGCTTCCAGAGGAGGAATCTCTGCTGCTGCTGCTGCAATTACTAACTAGGTTGTAAACTTGACCTTGGAGGAGACTCGGGAGGGGGGGAATCCCAGAGCAGTGATGGTACCAAAAGCTTCTGCCCCTCAGCACTTTTGTACTATCTTCTCTCTAGATAATAAGATATTTCACTGAAAAAGAACGAAACACCCTTTGCCAGGGTCCCAGTTCTGGAACAGAGGGCTCAAATCCAGCATGCTCTGCTGGGAACAGGACCTTTCAGCTGTGCTCTTCCTGGAGGTGCAAACAACCTGTGCGGAGAGGACAGAGCCGGGAATCCCAATTGGAAGATGCCCCAATGCGCTCATTCTCCTCTCAGCAGCGCCTGCTCCACACTGCTCTGTTCAGTGTGCTGCTGGGGGTAACGAACAACTGACCCCAGCACCCATCCTCCTCTTATCTATGCCCATCACACAATCCACAACCCCATGGAGGCTAAGCGGGCAGCAGTTCTGCTCCACCCCAGCCTTTTGCTAAGGGGATGGAGAGTGCAACCCATCCTCAGCACAGCCAGGGCCCTTCCTATCTGTATTGATGACTGTCGGCCCCATCCTGCCCTGCTGAGCTGACAGCAGCCCAGGAAACGCTGCTGGAATAGGCACCCTGGGCTGCTGAGCTGCCAAGGGGGATTTCACAACCAGTCCATTCCCAGAACGTGGAGCTGAACACCAGCCCGCAGGCTGGGAAAGAGCAAGGTCCCACGGAGAAGCAGCTTAATCAAAACCTTTCCTTGACATCTGGCATTAATATTGGAGTGAGGGCGCACAGCTCCCCAGCTTCTTCTAACTCACTTATCAGCCAAGGCCACTAAAACTTGCACAGCCATGGCCATCGCATGCAGCAGCTCTGATCTCAGCCTCTCACCACGCTGCTGCGAGGCTGCACGTCCCTCTGATGAGAGGAGCCTCAGGGCTCTGCAGTCACCCCAGAGAATGGGCTGGGACCTGCCTGACACACGTGCGTGCCTGGCTGGGGCTGGCTCTGGAGCGTTCTTTAGCTGGGACAAAAGAGAAATGAATTTCCATGGTGATTCAACATTCATCTTCACTCCCCCACAGCATCCTTAGGTGAGTGGGAAGAGAGTGGGAAATGCATTTCTGATTTTACACAGCCTGCCCTGCTCACTGGTAGCATACAAACCAACATCAGGCAAGTCTGAGGGAAGCTATCATATTTTCCATATGCTTTCCAGCAAGAAAACAGGAAGGGGGAGGAGAGACCCCCAGCAGCCCCATACCCTACAAGAGAAGCCTGTGATTATGACCATGTTTCGTAATTGCTTGAAGTTTTCCTGGGAACTTCTGCAAGGAGAAATCCCCTGCACTCCTCAGCCAAAGAATGGCATTTGTGTAAACCATGACAGAAAACTCACTGTTGCAAAACTCTGCTGCCGTGACTGAATCATGTCCTGCAAGTGATTAACACGGCAGAGCTGCTGCAAACACCAGTTTATCCTTTCCTAGTTTTATTCGCAGTACAATGCTTTTAATCTTCAACCAGGATCTTCACTAGAAGCAAAGGGGAGAAGCTCAGGGCAAACCACTTCCAAACCCTTGGGAAGCAGGGGTCACAGCCACATGTGCACCCAGCTGCACTTCTCTGCCTGTGGCTCCTGTACTATCAACACTGAGAAGCTTTTAGAGCTAGATGGAGAATGGCAGAGGCATTCAGTCCCAGGATCCAACACATGACACCCAGCAGCCCCAGCCACTTGAAAGCATAATTTCCTTCCAGCAGGACTTTGCCCAGCCAAGGATACACCTGGTGTTTTCCTGCATTACACCACTGACACTGATGAGGGAGGCTGCTGATAAAAGCTTCTCTTACTTTAACTTCCAGGCAGTCTTTGCTGAGCTGGCCCCAGTCAGAAGCGCTTCTGTAAGGTCCTGAATAAAGCCAGGCAGAACTTCCATCATAAAAGAAAATGAATGGGAACAGGGAGACGCCACAAGGAACATCTTCCCTCTTCAGCACAGGAGGATTTATTTAAGATATGTGTATGCACAGTTCAAGGATTATAAACAACACACTAAACTGATCAACAGGATTATTCCAGCTCTTCAGCTGCTGAGCCCCTGTGTAAACCCATGCTCTGGACAGACCAGCTGCAGAGTTGGCCAGGAAGCAGTCACGATCCCTCTAGGAGCACCTCCTGGTCACATCAACCTTTCTGCTCTGGTATTCTGTATCTTTGGGACTGTGAATCAAAGGAAGGAAAGGAAACATCTGGAGTCATGTGGACATGACGGCATGGCAGGAAGCCATACACAGCAACACCATGGTGACTGCCCAAGCACTGGGACTACAGAAGGTGTGCCTTAAGTGCCTCTGCTAAGTTTCAAGAGGAGAGAAGACCAAGAGAGCTCGGGATTCCACCAGAAGCAACAGACCTGTCAGAGATCTCTACACACAAACTCAAGCGTCTGGCTGTTCTGGGAGCACAAGGAAAAAGGCGGAATTCAAGGAATAGGAGGAAAACCGCAGCACAGACAACCCAATGTGGTCCTCTGCCTTGTGGGAGAGACCTAAGCTTAAATCAATAATCCTGGGCAATCTTTGTGCACATCCCTTGCCTTGACCTCCCCTCTCAACTCCCCCACAACTCAAAGTCCAAAGAGCCCAGAAGCAACAAAACAAAACAAACCCAAACCAACGAGGAAGCAGGACCTACGTCTCCCTTTGGCTCTTCACCTTCCCAGATGTTAACACTTAGGCAGCAACAGGTCAAAAGCCGCAGGGCGCCAGCAATGGCACCGGCAAGGGCTGGAAAACACTTCACCTCCCACAGACAGAGCAATAGATCGGAAAATGGAGTGATGTGCAGGAACCTGAGCCCTGCCCTTCTATTGTATTTTGGTCAAATAGCCCTCGCCTCCCCACACACAGCCGAGCTTGCCGTCGGGCTGCGCAAGGAAAGCCCAGCCTAAGCAAACACCAACAGCAAAGGAGGAAACGCTTCCCCCCCAAACCAATGTCTGGACTTGTTTTGCAATGGAAAAAGACGCTTTTAAACATGCATAACCCAGCCACGGAGGGAAGGAAAAAGGGAAAATCTTGGGGAGGGGAGGAATGCGTGTGGGTAGTGAGAGCACAGCTCTCCACTTGGAGAGCCTCAGCGTGGGTGCTATAGCAGAGCTCCTGGCGCCAGCCGCCAGCCCACAGCATCTCCCCATGAGGAGCTGGCATCGCGGCTGGGCTGAGGGAAGGCGAAGGCCCACGGTGGGCTCTGCTCCGCGGCTCGACGGCAGCCCATCGAGGGTCCCAGCCCCGGCGAGCCGGCAGCCCAGGCCTTGTCCTCGATGCCCATCGCCGGTACTCACATGAGGTCGGGCCGGTGCCGGTGGAGGATGGCGCAGAAGGCGAGGCCGTCGCGGAAGGAGGTGGTCATGTTGGTGATGTTCACATCGCGGTAGCCCTCGCACTGCTGCTTGCACCACAGCTGCAGGTTCTGGATGGCCGCCATGGCCTCGACGGGCCGGGGCAGCCGGCGGCAGTGCTCAGGGACCCCCTCGCCCTGCCCGGCCCGGCCGCTGCCCGCCGGTGTGTGGCGTCCGGCCGCGCCGCGCCGCGCAGGAGGCGGGGAAGGGGCGGGCGAGGGGCGGGCAGCGAAGGCCCCGCAGGGCCTCGCCCCGGGGCCGAGCTTGGCGGAGCCGGGGGAGAAGCGGCGGGGCGCGGGTATACTGCGGTTGCACCCCCGACACGGGGGTCCCACACGTTGGGCTTCTGCCGTGTTTCCTCCACGCCCACACACAGAGAACCAAGTGTTCTTCAGGGAGGTGTGAGGAGGAGGAGGGAGGATGGAGCACGGGTGCCCTGAGGCCTCGTCGTGGCTAAGGAAGGAGGGGAGCCGGCCATGGGCTGTTACCATCACCTGCGGCCACCTTCAGCCCCTGTCCCTGCAGAAGGGGACGGATGGGGATGGGGGGTGAGGCAAACACTCGCCTTGGTGCTGTCCTGGCCACGGCTAGCATCAGCATCAGCATCACCAACACAACGGCTGCCCCATGACATGCACATCACACGCCGTAACTCACCCGGCCTCATGCGGCTGACAAAAGAGCAGAAGAGACAAGGTAACGCTTGAAGAGCTGCCTATAAATTAGGTTAAAATAATTAATAATACATATATTAATGGTGTTTCTATGACATGATATGGATAATATACATTAATATCTAAATACCTCACAAATAATTCAGTGTGTTCTCATTTCATCAACAATCACCGGCCAATGTATTTACTTTATGGTAAGGATTATACATTTCATTATAAATGGCTTGCTGGGCATGTCAGCAACTTTTACATCTCCATTCACTTTATTATTAATGGTTTCCTGAACAGTAACAGCATAATAATGCACACAATGCAGCATGAATATTTGATGCGGCATCTATAGTCTCCCATTTATCATTTATAACAGGCTACAAAAACATTATAAAACATTTATTACAAATTTATAGATCACTTTATACTAAAACAAAGCTGTGTTATAAATACATTATTAATCCTTTATGCCATTTATAGGAATCCCTTGTAATAAGGCCTTAGCATATGTTGCTGCACAACCGTAACAAGAACGGTGTGGCAAGGAGGAAGCACAGTACAGTTAGCCTGCTCCCGAGCACTGGGTGTATTCTGTGAAGGAAAGCATGAACATCTGCACTCAAATTTAATCAGATTACCAAGGGGCCAATCAAAAGAAATGCTGGATTAACTCAAAAGGCTTTTTTTTACCCATTCCCTTGGAAAAGATGCTTGCTTTCTTGGAAACTTTCAGCACTGGAGCCCTGGAAGCTGAGCTGTCCTGCTTCATTTCCACACCACCTTTTCATTAGATTGATAACAAAAAGCCAACTGGCTAACGATAGGCAGCCCTTCCCATCTTCTGTCATCAGGTAACTTAGGGCTTGAAACACAGAGGATGCAAAGGGGTTAGGAAATGCATTTGGTGGGGTTTCTTTTTGTAAGTCTCAAAGACTGTTTTGTTTAGCAGTGTACAGCCCCCTGCCGTGCTTGCAGTCGATACAGTGCAGCACTGGGAAATGAGGAGAAGAAAATGATGTTTGAAAATGGGAGTTGTTGCCAATCGCTGGTAGTACAAACAGTGAGGAGCAGCTTCGGCGCTCAGCTTTGACACAGCTGTAGTTACCCCTTTCAGATTTAATGGCCCAGATGGGGCACGGCCCAGGGAATGATATTGAGCTTTTTAAAAACTATATTTGTTTAACATGACAATCTGTCTTCTCACAAACCCAGCTTAAAAACTCAGTGTGGTTGGTCCCTTCTCATTACCCTGTGCTTCGGGAAGGGGCAGCTGGGGCTGGGTAGCAGAAGACATAGACCCATGGAGCAGAAAGCCAGGCTGGACTCCTGAGAGCAGCTGTGATGTTCTGTGCGTCCCAGGCCACTGCATTTCACCTCATCCCTCCCTGCACTGAGCCTGGTCATCTGTGTTTGGTCACAACAGTTGTATCAAGAAGGCAACCAGGCTTGCAAACACCAGAAGAAAGCTATTAGCTGCTGGCTTCAAGCTGTGCATCCCACAGAGGGTTAGGTTGAAGGTACAGCCCTTGCTACATCAGAAGAATCAGGTCCGTATTATACACTAAGGTGATTAAAATGACATTGCTGAAGGAGTTAGCTAAGGCAGTAATAGTATTACTACTGGCCCAATAATGGCTTTTCAAAACACAGGCATCAGCTACTTGTGCAGTGTTCTTAGGTGGTGATTAAGGAGAGCTCTGCGGGAGTTTATAGCAATGATGAGTCTTTAATGTACCAACAGGTAAACTAACAAGCACTCGAGGGAGGAACAGGGCAGGAAGGGAGCAGAGCTGCCTGTGCAGCTGCCTACTATTACCCACAACCACTCTTCTCCTAGGATATTCCTCATGGGATGATGCTTACAAATCCCTTCTCTGTGTTGTACTTTTCCCTTCTACAACTTTTCCTTGTAGGAGCCTTATATATCCTCATCTGTTTTGTGGACCTTTCCCACACCTGTTGGGCTGTTCCCAGTGCTGCTGGGTGAGATTTCCTACCAGTTCACTGCCAGCTCATGGGGCAGAGCATGTCCTGCAAGCACAGGATCCCATAGATCCCTTCCTAAGGCATGTTTGGAAGCTTGTGGAAGAGTAGCAGTCCACAGACATGGACTGATTTATTCTTCTCTACTAAAGGAGACATGTCTCCTTTTCTTTCTCTTCCTTTTCAGTTCTCTTGCTAGATACCAAACTGCAGCAGAGAAATGCTGAGTGCTTCCTGGTGGTTGTTTTGACTATGAGTGGTGGGGACCACACTCTGCCATTGCCTCTTAAATTTATCCTGGTTCCTGTACGCAGCAGACTGGACTTCAGTGTTAGTGAGAAAAAAATCTTAAATATATGACTATGACCACTCTAAAGCCCAAAGAAAAACAACTAATGTTTTCCATGGATTCCTTATACCAGGCAATGTGGGGCCTCATGAAGCTGAGAATGAAGGAGTTTGTTTCGTAAGAGAATGAAACACTATAGAAAAACCACATCTTTTAACTACTGTGGGAAATCAGCTGATCAAATTGAGCTACTTCGTCATTGTGCTGCAGGCTGTACACAGGGCTGTTCACTCCCAACAACAGGAATTGTGTGTCGTAGCCAAAAGCTCTCATACGTTCCCATGCCAGTGACCTGTAATAAATGGAGGGATTCAAAATGAGAAGGAAAAAGTATGTGTCTCATCAGTAACATGCCTCATCAGCTCTTCCCTCCCAGAAGGCAGCCAGGCTGACTCCAGAGAGACAGAAAGGCCCAAGCCAGGGAAAAGAAAGCCCCAACAGTTTCACAGCTACTCACACAGAGCAACACCCGCCTCCCCTCCGAGTCTGGCAGTTTGACCTGCAAAGTAGCCCAACATAAATAAAGGTATTACAAAATGCAAGTCTGAGCACAAATTTCCACTCAAATAATGGGAAAGTGAAATGTGAATTTATAGGAACAGGCACTTCAGTGAATCTCTCCATGACATGTGCCCCTCAGAAGTTCATCAACAGCAAATCCATTACCCTAGAACCTCAAAACGAGCATGGGAGCTCACTGTGTCCTGTCACCCAGGTGCAACACAATGTCACAGGGAAAAAAGTCTTTCTCCCTTGTTTTCCCTCCTGCCCACTGGCTTTCCTGTCCCCCAAAACAGTGAGGTGAGGTCAAAGTCAGAAAGTGATTTCCAGGCAACAAGGATGAGAAACTGCTCCTTGCGTGCCACACCTTATAGTGAGAAGGAAAAGGCCACTAACGGCTCCTTGGTGGGGTACCAGCGTATCCCAGGGTGCTAGAAGCAGCTCTTCAAGGACACTGGGGATTGGGGTTTGTTTTAGGTGACCTCCCCTCCTCTTCCAAGAAGGCTGAAATGGGTGGCGATGATCTCCAATCTCTGCACTGCCATGGCAGAATGGCCCCCCATCCGCGTCACTGTTCTTATCAGAAAGCGAAAGTGAAGGTGTGTTTTGGTGATGAAAACCTGTTTAAATACAAGACTGAGTGAGGTGACCTGTATTTCTCATTGCATCACCATGGGAGCAGGACCCACCCTGGCTGCTTTGAAGTGCTGTGCCTTATCAGCAGAGCAGAGTTTAAAGCCTGCAAACCAATAATATTTGTTAGAGATTAACGGCATTAACATGTTGAAACAAAGAAGCACTTTGTCTCTTCTAAACTCACTGTGAACATGAGTAAGTGAGGTCTCCATTTCCTAGTGGTGGGGATAAACAAGAACTTGTTCTCATTTCTCAGGAAGACAAAGACTGCTCATCATTCAACTTACTGCTGACCTCCAAAATCCAGCTGGAACCTCACTTGGAAGAGAGTCCAGCGCTTACTTCAGGTTACTAACTTGATAGTGATGAAGTCCTTGAGATAACATTTTGTCCTGAATTGATGAGAAAACTTGACAAATTTCATTATTTTCACCCAGGAAGAAACCCTGAAGCACCATGTGCTTTATGTGGGGGAGAATGGGGGTGCCCATGAGTAAAGAATTCAAACTCTTTGGTCCTGGCCTAGCAGTGTGACCACTGCATGGTCCTCCAAGGCCATGTGTGTCTCCCTATGTTGAACTGATGTAGAACAGGGAAGCACTACAAGCTCTAGAAAACACCTCATGGTAGATGCAGTTCAAGGTGTCTTACTCACATAGTGCTGAGTGCCCTTAGAAGTCTCACTCTTCTCTTAAGATGCTCCAAGTAAAACCATAAGCATCACTTTAGGTTTTAAACCTCATTAATGGTTAAAGAAAAAAGGAGAGAAAAGGAGGTAATTTTATTACTCTTATGGTATGTTTTCCATTATTTGCATAATTGTTTAATGCTAATAAGACAATTAGCAATTCTTACAGCTTAATAATTACCTAGCAGTGACGGGCCTGTTGTAGCTTAATGAATTTTTTAATTGTTGCTGGGGGTCTTGACGGATTTTTGCCCAATTTCTTCTTGTGTTAGAGATGCTGTTCATGCAAACAGGGTAATGCCAAAGGCAAGACAGCACCAGCTACACAGGGCAGGCAGATACAGTATTATAAAGGTCTCTTGAATTTAAAAGGAGGGGAAAACACAAGCTCTATATTTGGCTGCTTTAGGGCCAAATTAGCTAAACACACAGAGAAGCAATGCAGAGATTTAAAACTCAGTCCCCCTAGGTAAATACTATCCCCTAGAGGAGCCAGGCTACTCACAGCTGGTGTGGGGCTGGCTTTGACATCCCCAAAGCTAAAAAAACCTCTTTCCATTTTTTAAGCTTTTGGTGAACAATTGCTCACGTTAAGCATGATGAATCACACCGTCCTGAACTGTGGCGTGGCCAGGAGGAAGTTAACGGAGGGCAGGCAGGAATGGCGTTTGTCACTGACAGAGGTCACGGATAAGGTTGGCTGGAGGAAGAGAATGGTGGGGCCCCAGGGACCAGGAATAGTCACCACAGCCCACATTTACTCCCAGACAGTAAGTAGTGGAGTTGGCTTTCCTCTTCTCCCCCCCACCATGAGATTTCTTGCATGCTGTTACTTGCAGAATGAGGTTCTCTTTCTCTTCCCTTCCTCTTTTTTAATGGCTGGCAAAACTCTGAAACCATGAAATCCCAGTTGCTGGCTGTAACCTGTACACCTCTCCCTGTGTTTCCGCTGTTGACGTAGCAGGTTGAGCAGATTTGCCTCTGAGCTCAGTGCTGGGACTCTTCCAGCTCCCCACCACCAAGCATGCCCCAGAGGCAGCTGCCACTGAGTCAGGAGCATGCATTAGTCATTACCTCAGATCAGCTCCCAGTATCTGAAGGCAGCCTACAGGGATGCTGGAGATTATAGTGATAGGACAAGGGGTGATGGGCTCAAACTAAAACAGGGGAAGTTCAGGTGGGATATAAGGACAAAGTCCTTTACTGTGAGGGGGATGAGGAACTGGAACAGACTGCCCAAAGAAGTGGTAAATGCCTCACCATTGGCAGTGTTCAAGGCCAGGCTGGACAGAGCCTTGGGCAACAAGGTCTACTGTGAGGTGTCCCTGCCCATGGCAGGGGTTGGAACTGGGTGATCTTAAGCTCCTTTCCAACTCAAACCATTCTATGATTCCATGCCCTGCACCAGACTTGGCAGAAGACGGTATGGTCAGGTTAGATATGCCTACAGCCCGTGCAGTAAAGATCCATCGTGTGCATGCTGGACAAGTGTCCATCTCCCTTCAAAGGCTGCTACATCTGGGTCATAAAAACATTTTATCTCTGCAGCAGAGAGAAATGATTTGCAGCAGGAAACCATCACAAAAGCTGCCTGGTGTTTGCAGGGGATTTGTGATCCCGATTCCCACCAGGAGGTGGGACCTGGTCATCTCTGTGAGGAAGCAGCTGGGCTTCAAGAGGACCTGACCTGAATGCCATCACAACATGGGCGAGGAGACATCATATCCCCCTCCTCTCAAGCCTTGGCTCTTTTGCTGCAGCCTGCCTGCACCATGCCACCACCTCCACAGGCTGGGCCAGGAATAACCCTGCAGATCTGCTCACTGCTCCTCTCCACCAGCTCTCCTTGAAGACTGAGATGGCTCCAGCTCCCAGGAGGAGCCCGGCAGACCCATGAAGGATACCCCTGTCAGCTCAGCAGGGATGGGAGGAGGCAAAGCGCTCAGCCAGACAGAGATGAAAGTTACACAGCACAGATTAGAAGGCGGGCGAGTGTCAGGGCATCAGTAACGCCGTCGCTAAGGGTTTTAGAGCTGTCACAGCTGCCTTCTCAGACAGGAGGGACGAGCTCCTGCCCTGAGCTGTCTGCACAGCCAGGCACCCCCTTGACAGCTCTGTTCTCAGCACTCATCTGGTTTTGGTGACATGCTTCAAGCCAGGACAACCCGCTCAGCTCCACTGCGTCCAAGCTGAGGGTGGCAGCAAAGCAAATTCATCATGGGAACACTGAATACAGCAAAAAGGAGAGAGATCAAGAAGTTACAGGTGATGCTTCTGTACTGGGAGATCTATGGGAAGGCACAGTTCTGCAGAGTAACTTCTTCCCATGTTCCTTCCCTTTGAATTTGATTCCTGATCTCCCAAAAGATGTCTGCTGCTGCTGATAGAGATGCTCCTTTCACCTTCTCAGACATTTCTCTCTCTCCACACTGCCCTACAAAGCCTGGCTCTTCTGATCTGAGGGGTCATCAAGTAGTTCTGCCAACACCCAAGCATGCCCTGCTCCTCCAACCTGGCATCCTGGAGGTAGTCAGCTCACAGCAGGCATCACCAGAGTAGAATTTGGGGCCAGCCACACAATTTGTTTTTACACATAAATGTCTCTAGTAGTAGCCCTGGAGCAGGATTTCTAGAAAGCCCCATATACAGGAAGGATCTTCACTAAAGCACCACTACTTTGACTCGCCATCTTTATGCGGTAAGCCTTGAGACATCATTCTTGCTCCTTTATTCAAAGTCCTGTGAAAAGCCCTTTTCCAGCCAGCCCCACAAATTCCCAGTTGCTCTAGGTCCACAGCAGCACCAAAAGAACCACCTCCCTGCTCTGATAGCGCAGTGCCTTAATGATGTCTGATAAGGGACTGAGGTAAGAGGAGTCAGTAATCTCACTAGGAACCCTTTAGGTAGGCATTAATCCTGCTGCCACTGAGCCCCTCAGGAAAACTGTTTCAATTACTTGATCTTCAGCTGTTTCTCCACATAATTTATATGTGGCTAATTGCCACAGTAGTGGCTCTAGATGTGAAGCAGATGCTGCTGAGGAAAGGAAGCATGTTGCATCCTTAAGTGATGGCTCTAATCTCTTTATTTAAAGGCAAGGCAACTTACGTTTGATGGGAGGTTTGGATCTCTCCCTCTTCTCCACCTCTCTGCAAAGCCTGCTGGACATTCATTCCTATTTTGGCAGAGCAGCACAAGGGCTCAGCTGTGGTGCTCCTCATTTGCAAGGATGGACGGTATTTCTCCACCCATGAGGGCACAACTCCTGCTACCAGCAAGGAGACACACTTGTCTACAACTCTCTATCCACAATACTACACAAATTCTCTACTAACAAAGTGGAGTGCCAGAGAAATAGAGACAAACGTGAAAGCAAACTGGTGACTAGAATTAAGCAAGACTGGAGAACAAACATACATGGCAGTTATTTCTCTGGAGCAGAGGGAAGGAAGACACCTCCTGTTCTGTCCTCAAATGACAGCTGGCAAGTAAGCCACCATCCCTATCAGTACACAAGGACCAGAGAGCAGAGGTCAGAAGAGTCACAGGGAGGAAGTGGTGGATCCCAAAGAGGAAACCCAACTGCTTGTTTGAAGACTCCACTGTGATAGCAACCAGTTGCTGGGATCTTTGCAGAGGTACCAAGAAGTTTTCTGCGGTTGTTTTTAAGAACCTCTTAAAAGTCATCCTGCCAGCAGCTGGTGCTGACTAAACTCACCTATGACACCTCACTGGCCTTTCTAAACCTCTTTCCCACACATTCTGTGAAAGGCCAGAACAGCTCTGTGAGCATTTGTCCATGGAGACAGGTCTTCCAGAGATGCTTTGTCTAGAATAACAAGAGGCTGAAGAACACAGAGAGAGGGATGTGAAGCTACACCCAAGGCAGCACAAAGCAGAGCAAGGCACAATGGAAACAAAGAGAATTTTAATTAAAAAACCAAACACCCATCCCCAGAAAACAAAAAGATCTCTCCCCCTGCACAGATCTGCATGTTGCCTCCAACAAAGACAGTACAGACTTTAAGTGCAAGGGCCAGCCCTCCCTTCTGCTCTCCCAGCAGCTCTGCCCTCTTGGAGACACAACAAAACAACCAACCAACCAATGGCCACTGCCCCAAGACCCCATGAAGGAAGTGGTCCCTGTTTGGCACAGTGTTTAGGAGATGAGCAATAATGTCTTAGCCAGATAGACTGCCCCTTTCTGCTCTTCATCAGCACACTCTCCTTTTCCAGCAGTCTGGCTTGCTACATCACCTCTTTGATCCTCCAGCACATGGGCTGAGATACACTGTCTTCTTACAGGGCTTCAGTGCAGCTGATGAGTCCAGTTCAATTAATTCCTCTAGAATTGGAGGTCCCAGAACCACATGTTCATATCATGGCCTCCATGTGCAGAACCTTCAAGGCCTCTGAAATCTGAGAGCTGGTGTCAATCTGGCCGTACATCCCCACCAGGAAGGCTCTGTGCAGTAACACTGCTGCGTGCTCTGTGAAAGAGAAAGAGAGCGTGAGGACTGACCCAAGAGCTCCAACATGCCAGCAAGAGCAACCCACCAACAAACATGGGGATGAATGCAGCTGTGCCACAAGAAGATGGCACAATCCACCATTTAACAGCTCTGTGGTTATGTGATCACACAAGGGATCACAACTCAGAAAAGGTTATACGGGATCAAATCTACTCCAAGGAAGCCTTTCTTGCCTCTATGACAAATCTCCCCTGTAATGCTCAGATCAAAGCTATTATTGATATCATCACCTGCATATTTGATGGCCTGGTCTAGGCAACCCTGACCCTTGGCAATTTCCCAGGGAGGCTGTTCCCAGCCCAGGAGCCCAGCTTGGACCCTTGTGAGGCCAAGCATGCACCAAAGGTGGCAGATATCAACTTACCTTGGCAAAGAAGTGTGTATTCAGGCAGGTTTCTCAGTGCTGTCTGCACCACCTCAAAGTCTCGGCTGCCAAGGCAATACATGAAGGTGGGAAGGAAGTCTGCAGCAATGCTGGGAGTAAAACATGACAGTGTCAGTACAGTCCAGATCACCATCAACAGGCGTTCAAGGTGGGCAGCCAGTGCCCATCAGTGACTTGGGACAGCTTGAGTTCCAGTGGGCCTCACCTAGGGTTGTTCTGAATGGAGCGCAAAGCCAGGCTGAAGGCCAGATTTCGGCAGGACTCCTCTGATGAACTCATCAGCTTCTGTAGGTTTGTCTGAAAGAAGACGCACAAATTAGGATCACAGGGCCAGCCAGGACGCAAACACTCCTCACACTTGCATTACTACCCCTCCAGCACCAATCCAGCCCAACACACATCCAGCAGGTACTGGCTGAGCCAGAAAAGCCCTCTTTGTAAGAAGGATTATCCTGTTTTTGAATACTTTAAAGCATCCTTCTGTAATCTTATTCCATGTGGGTCAGCTGAGTTTTCCCCCAGCTCCAGCGTTTTCAACAGAGCTGTTTTGCTGTCTCCCCAGTACTGGGAAGAGGACAGAGGGTTAATTCTTCCTCTGACAAAAGTTAAAGTGAATGATGGCAGACCCAGTATGCAAGGGAGAGAAGATGGTAGGAAGCAAATACTGCCTGCTGTCAGAAGGCCTAACTGAAGACAATGCTCCAACCACGACCCAAAAAGCAGAGGAAGGGTAGTACTTGAACTGGTTGTGCAACACAGACTCTGGTGAGAAGAGACTCTTCCTTCCAGTGGCAGTTTGAGACACTAATACTCACCGCAAAAAAGGACAGAATTTCTGGCCTCCGTCTGGACATCTCATCAATGTCTGTCAGCACCTCCAGGATGTCTGGTGGAAGACACAGGTTGAAAGAGGTGACTGAAATTCACTGATCCAGCATAGGATCTTTTTCTTTTTCCCTACAAATCCAATCTCCCAAGCAGTCAAGTTTTCCCACCTGTCCTTATGACACAGAACTAGTGTAATACAGACAGTCCTTCAAAAAGGAAGAGATCAGGTAAGTCACGTGCCAGATCAGCACATCCCAACCTGCACGGCCAGAAGTCACCAGCACTGTCACGCTTTGGCAAGGGAAGGAGTGGGGTGTGAGGTTTCAGTTCCAGAACACCCTCTTCTGAAGTTAACTGAAGGATCTTTATAGAAAGGCTCTTTCAAAAAGATGTCCAGGCAGCATTTCTTCCCTTTATTTCTAGTGTGGAAAGAAAACCGTCACCCCAATACTGGTCTGAACACTGGACACCTGCAATTTCAGAGACCTTTGGAGAAAAAGCACGTTGTTCCCATATGTCAGGTTAACAGCGTTTTCTTCCATGAAGGCCATTTGGGGATTTGTAAAAAAATCCTGCTTCTCATCAGTTTGGTATTTTCATATCACTAAAAAAATGGCATTCCTATGAGCACTGCAGATCTAGCTCTACAAAAACTGCTTGAATTACTTCTGTCTTCCAGAGCACTTACAAGATGCTTGAAGAGCCCCAAAACAGAGGAAGTTGCAGCACTGCTAAGTGATAACAGCATCATCATAAGCCTCTGTTCACAGCAAGTTATGGACAATTTCAACCAAAACAAAACCATGTCCTAACTGCTGGAGACTTCCAAACACAAGACTGAAACAGGAAGCTAGCCTATAGCTGACAGGTAAGTCACAGGTTTGGCATATGCCTGCATTTGCCCTGCATCTTTGTACAGCTCTGCAGGTCCTCACTTACCCTCAACTGTCTGGCCTCTAGAGAGCCTCTTCATGTATGGGGCCATTTCAGCTGGTGTGAGAGGAGTGAAGAGAGACACACTGACCAGAGGGAGAGAGCCGGCTGCTGCTTCATCTGGAGGAAAAGAGAGAGACCAGGTCACTCCCCAGAATCCATGTAGCTTTAACAGAGAGACAGGTCCAGTACTCCCTACCAGTACAGCGGTGTATCACAAGCCAACCAGCAATACTGTAATACAGTTCCTGGCCTTCACACTGTCTATAGCATCACTGCACCTTATGGTACCCCTCAGCTGACACAAAGGAACCTTCCCAAGCTGTTTCAATACTGAGTATTTTGCCCATGGAAGTTGTAAAGAGTGGAGAAGTGGATTTACCCTTACAGTATCCTGATCGGTAAATCCTTAAGTGTAGCTAAGGAAGGCAAAATCCACAACAATGAAACTTGCCTTTGTTAAGAGCTGTTCTTCTGCTCCAGTAATCATACCACTGACCCATCCCAGATACTGGTTCCAAACTGTTGAGTATACAGGTGACATTCTCCACTTTAAATACCCTTTCATTAGGCTGGTATGAAAAGAACAAGCACAGCATACAGCTCATAAAAGCATCTGTGCTCCAAAACATATTGCAAGTTCAGCTGGAATAACATTCCCCTCACTCAGACTCACCATCCTTCTCTTCATCAGAGCCCCTATCCAACACACCGCTCTTACTAGGCAGACTCAGGCCAGCCAGGAGGGACTTCAACATTGCAAGGTCACTGTTGTCCGATGACAGGTCACTGGGAGAAGAGATGTTAATGTTTCTTTCAATAGCAATAAGGGCATGAGGAGAAGTAACAGCACATGTATGTACACTAAAATGAATCATTTCTCAGAAGCAGCAACAAGACATTTCATTTCATCATACCTGGAACTCAAATGCATTTTCCCCCTGTATCTGCAGGTGAGACCCTGCAGCCACTACTCAGTGAAAAGATCCTCCTGCTGGCCCTCTGGAAATGACTCTAGGGCACTATGAGGCCTCAGTAGGATGTTTATGCCATTATGTGAGTTGAAATCATTATCTGATCTCCTTGGACTAAGCCTTCACCAATAAGAAGGAATATGCTGCTCATCTCAACAGAGGCTTCAGGGAGCTAAGGGTGAAAAAGTGCCATATTAATAGCTACTTTGTCACATTCATATGCTGTTTTCTGTCCCATTAGCTCATGGCAGCCTGACTGTGCAAGTTCTCCACGAGATAACCATGGGCTAACTGGAGTAAGGAAGCTTACTGGAGTGGATCCGAGTGCTTCTGCAAGAAGGAGACAGCTGCCTGGGCATTGCATGTGATGTACTTGTGGATAAACTGCACAAACTTGCTGATGAAGGCAGCCAGGTGCCGTGAGGACTTTCTGTAGTTCTGAGAAAGGATTGAGAAGATGAGAGTTAAAGAAAAACAACAATGATGCACTGTCCCATCCTGCACCTCTGAGGTACCAGGGGTAGCTTCTTTATCTCCTGCCTCCTCTTTAAGCTCTCCAAAGTACTTTCTTGTTCTTAGGAATATGAAAGTTTTCTCTCCAAACAAGAGGGAGCTGGGCTCGCCCTGTGTTACAGGAGCTTCTCCACCTAGTGGCTGGCAACCCGAACGTGTGAAAGGGGAGCAGGGACTTTCCTACCAGCAGCAGACGAATGAAGGACAGGAGACAGTCCCATAGTGCCGCCTGGTGCTCGTTCTGGAAGACCTGCGGCTGGAGCAGCTCCAGGATCCCCAGGACGTGGATGAAGAAGGTCAAGTGGTTCTGCTGCCTGAACTCTTGGAAATTGAGGTGAACACGGCCGTGCAGCAGTGCTGCAATCATTGGCAAGTGCCTGAAACACCAAACACAAGAAAATCCTGATCTAGCCTCTTTCTAGAAAGAATTACATATTGTTACACCTCAGTTCCTGGAAGAAAGTGTCCCTTATCCTCTTCCCAGGGTTCTGGATTTCATCCTGGTATCCATAGAATCAGCAAGCCCCATTTCCCACTCACATTCTGTTCTCTAGTCTCCAATTCCAAGAGGACTGTTCCTGGACAGGCATAGAGCCAAAATAGGTGCTGCCTCATAATAAGAGGTATCACTTTGCTGCCCTTGAACATGGATTCTGTCACAATCACGACGACTTCAGCAAGGTTGTTCCCCTTCTAGGACATGGGTGAATGCTTCTCAATGAACGCCAGCTACACAGAGGATGAACGGGAAGAGCAGTACCTGAGAAGTAGGATGGGATGAGCCACAGCTAGCTTCCTGCAGGCCATATTGGCATCCCACACGCGGCTTTCTGATGACTTGGAGTCATTGGTGTCTGCAAGGAGGTTAATGAATCTGTGAACCAGGGCATCGAGCTAGAAGAAAAGCAATGAGTACACAGTTAAGAAGTTTAAAGCACAAGCCCCTGGCTATTCAGCAGCGTTTCCCAATTCCTTTCCAGCTATAGAGGGGGGTAACAGAAATCAGTTTCAAGTAGAATCTGCGAGCAGATGCAACATTCCAGCTGGCACAAGATCTGAAATCCACAGTCCCTACAGACATCAAAGCAGGATCCAACGCCTGCACACTTGTGCTTTACAGAAGCTCGTGGAGCTTAAACTATTTTATAGGAAGACACTGCAAAATGAACCAGATCTGAACCCTCTGCTCCTAAGAGTGCATGGAGGGAGGGAGCAACAGAAGAGCAAGGTAAAGAAACCAAGTGACCCAGGAAGCTTTTGCCAATCCTGTCCTTTTTGCCAGGACTGTCCTTTATGCCAGTTCTGGGCATGAAGATAGCATCCACTCTGGGTATACAACTAGAAAGGGGCCTTCCTATGCCTCTAACTTTACCTTGCAAGTGCTGCTGTCTCTGGCTCCTTCACTAGTGAGAAGCATCTCAGGCAAAGGCACAAGGAGCTCAGGTAGTTGCAGGTACATCTGAAGCAGAAGGTCCTGGCAGCATTTTCCCACAGAGCTGAAGAAAAAAAGGGAGAGGTCAGCAACTTGTTACTATATTAGTTCCAACATCTCAGACCCATCAGATTAGTAACAGCCTTCCTGCATATGGCCAGCAGACCATGTGAAAGAGCAGCCACTGATAATGTGGACCAGTGTTTTTTCAGTCCTTGCTTCTTCTGACCTACTCAGATCATTCACAGTCTGCAGGGATCCATCCACAGGCTATGGGTATGCATCATTAGGCCATCTGGAGTTAGAACACCACAGTTACAAAGGGGCACAGGACAAGAAAGCTCTGCTTACATCTCAGGTGAAGAGCTCCTGCATGTGGTACTCATGGTCACCCCTATCCCAATTGGAAGAGTAGTCAGAATCAGAACTATTCAGACCAGCTAGCATCTTCTCTACACACCTGCCCTCCATAAAACCCTGGCACAGTCTGTACTGGGAAGCAGTACAATGCAGTGGCAACTGAGATTACTCAGTATCTTTTCTAACACCACCATAAATGAGGTTAGAATTAGGACAGTTTGTTTCACTGCCACAAACACAGCATCCTCCTGTTCTTCCCACAGTGCTAACATAGCTGTTAGGAAGCAATCTAATCTCCATTCAGAGAGCAATCACAATGGTACAGAAGCAGGATGCATTATGAGCAGTGATTCAAGGGATGAGTAGACAAGAAATCCCACATAAGGAAGCAGTAATTAAAAATAACCATTGTCTTACAAGGAAGAACAAAAACA
Source organism: Pezoporus occidentalis (assembly GCF_034315485.1). Lineage (NCBI taxonomy): Eukaryota > Metazoa > Chordata > Aves > Psittaciformes > Psittacidae > Pezoporus > Pezoporus occidentalis. The sequence goes on along the minus strand of NW_026913082.1, from coordinate 36,507 downwards.
AGCATGGCAAGCATTTCATCCTGATGTCCTAAAAGGGCCCTTAGACTTCACTTTTAAAGTCACCTTCCTGGTCCAAGTACTACTTAAAATTACTTATTATTCCCAAAAAAAAAAACATCTGGGAGAACAGCACAGACTTTTCATATGGACTCTGGAACACAATATTTGTCATGAAGACATGCTAGCAAGTCTCATCATTACCTGGCTGCCCATGCCCAAGCAGAATTACAGTAGACAGTACTCCCCATTTGCAACCCCACCTGCTTCCCCATTGCTGGATGCAGCTGGTCAGATACTCCGTCACTTTCTTGATGCTCTCAAGGTCCCCGTGAGAACAACTGAGCAACAACGGCAGTCGAGACTGGATGAGTGTGCAGGAGGCCTCTTCAGTGTTCTGGTATCTGGTTTCTGCTTCAGCCAGGATCAGCTCCACCATGCTGATCAATTCTGATGCCTTCAGGTGGAGCACAAATTCCTCACGGCGCTTCTGTAATGCAAGAGAAAACCCAAAATGAATCCACAGTAAATCCCTAGATCCCTAATTCCTTCTAGTCACACCTTCCTCAACTGAAATGGAACATCTCTTAGAACTAGACTTAAGAACTGCCCCATATCTAGAGCTCTGAAATCACGCTTCACAGCCCCAAATGAAATGTCTTTACCTGTCTTCTACTTCTGAACTCATTTACTTCCATTCCAGCATCTGTGATGGGTCAGAAACCATAATGCAGTCACCAAACCAAAGAAATTCTGTGGCAAAGAGATGCAAGCCCCTTTTCTTTGTAAAATGGGAATTACCCCACACTGGGTTTTAGCTTGCTCACCACTGTATCCTTGTTCCTAGACTTTTAACAGACACTGTGGCTGTTACTGTAGGGGACATGCCAAGTGGGTAAACTTATGTGTGTTCACACCAGCTTTTTGGACTCAAGACTGCCACTGTAATATGTAACATAACAGAGCAGCTAAATAACCAACTGAGGTACAGGCAGCAAACTTGGCATGCTGCACCTCTATGACTCCAGCCATCTCTGGGCCATGGGAAAATCAGGCATTGTCAAAGTATTGTCTCTAACTCCATCCAGGGAGGAATCTTGGAAGAACTGAACCACTACCTGAGGAGTTCTTTGGTCCCTCCCCTGCCAGATCCGAGGAATGTGAATACAGGCCCACAAGAAATCCAAGGATGCAGTTGGGTCAAACCTGCCAGAAGACAAAAGAAGACAGATTTGCAATTAGAGACAACACAGCCCTCAGGCAGCACACAAACACATGGTAGTGCCTCTAAACATACTGAGCGCTGTGAAGAAAGAAACATCTGCAAATGTAAAAATAGGATCCATTAAGTCCCAAGAAGGGGTTTGGTTCTGTTCCCAGATTATGACTAAATATTTGTTTCAATAAGCACAGCACAGGGTACAGAGCTGAACAAATGACATTCAGCAAGTGTGCAGCTACATGGAGTCTTGCACCACAAGTTGGTCATCAACACAAACAATTAGCACTGTCCCAGTGAACGGAACATCCTTATCCTGGCTGTTATCCTGGACTGCAGAAATGAATTAAGTTGTTAGTGAGCAAGAGATCAATAACAGAGTAATTAGCAAACTGAAATACTACCAGCTTTAGAAGTCCTGCTAGTTTATTCAGTCCTGAATTACTGCTATGAGGTGTTAACATTATCTGGTCCATAAGTGTAACAAGTTTAAGCAAGATAACTACTACAGTAGCACTTAAGTATTTGAGAGCAATGGTATAAGAAGCTGAGAGCTAGGGCTGCTTTAGAGATCAGAACTGGGAGACTGATGCAAGGAAGGGGGTTAGAGAAAGACGGGTAATGGAGTTTAGCACAACCAAAGGATCCAACAGAGCCTGCCCAGGTAGTGACTGCTGTGATTTCACTATCCAAGGCATCTCACAGACCCCATATTCATAAAGATCATCAACAAGGGCAATGCTAGATGGATTACCCAGTGATTAGCACTTCCTGTTTACAACACAGCCAAATCTTTATGTACTGCTTCCATCAAACAGCAGGCAATATTTATATCAAGGTACACGAATCAGCATGACTGAAATCAGCATCCCTCTCACAAAGCCTGTTTTTGGCTGGGTTACATCTCCTGGCAGATGCACCGTGGAACATGGCAGCTCTTGTTCTCAACTCCTGTTTGTTCTCTCCCAACACAGTGAGTCACCCAACTCAAAACTCCTTGCTAGGCCTGAAAAAATTAAGGCTCACCTTTGCTCCCTGTTTCTGCAGAGCAGAAGCCTGATGCACTGGTGCAGTGTGGTCCAACTGGACTGGTGAGTCAGAAGAGCCAAGAGATACGGGCGGAAGGAGGGTACCTGGGACCCTGCCTGAAAGGACCAAACAAGGCACAGATGTAAGAAATGGATCCTTGCTGCAAGGTGGATGTAGGAAATACTATGTATACTACAGAAGGATGATGATCCAGGCAGCACAGAAGACAACAGGTGGATTTCAGGTTTTTTTTCTGCAGTACTTTCTAATAGAACATGGCATTGGCCATGTGATTTGGTTTTAGTCTTAACCTTGACATAGCACTTCTGGGGAAGCTATTATCTGTCTGCAAAAATACCAATGAAAACACAGCTGGCTGAGTTGTTAGGGGACTATGTTATGTCTGTAATGCATTTCAAGGTCCTGAAAAGAACACAGCTCAAATAATATAAAGATGAAACATAAGCCTTGCATCGAGAAGGACACACCAGACTCCCCCTCCTAGCTATCTTGTACTGCTTTGGAACTGATCTACCAATATGTGGGAAAACACAGAACTACCCCTTGCCCTGTTTCTAGGTGCAGGTCAGCACCCCAGGAAGGTGGTTTCAGCACAGTAGTCCCTCTACCCAGCAACTCTTACTTTGTTCCAGGAGAATAATAGCTTCTGCTGGCGGTCAGGGCAACTGCTGATCACCTCTGGGTCCAACATCTCCAGCCAGTCATTAAGAAGGCCAGAAGAGGGCCCTAGCCAAGCTGCTTCAGTACTGAGGAGGAAACAAAGCCAGTATCAATAGTGATGTGGTGAACCCAGACCTATCAGTGAATTCCCATCATTGTCTTAGGCTCACCTGCAACTGTCCATCTCCTTCTTCACTGGTGTTTCTTCTTTGTCCTGGAGCAACAAGGAGCTCACCACAGCAATTGGTTTCATGGCAGGAAACCTGGCCTCAACATTAGCTGAGAAGAGGACAGTCAGGAGCTCCTCCAAGTATGGAGAGTGAGTTTCAATCAGACCTTGAAGGACTAGCAGAGGGAGAAAGATGTCACTCATTAACTTCAGGATGTGGTGAAAGCTACAGAATCTTATAAGAGTATCATGAAAGCAATCAGCCCAGCATTCCTGAGAGCCTGGCTCAGTAAAAAGGGAATCTGACTTTTATTTATCTTCTATTTCTCATTTTGTTAGTAGAAACAGCGCTGAGAGACTTAATCCCAGCCCCAGATCACAGTTTACAAACCCACATACCAGTGCAGGGGTAAGCAGGTGATACAAGATAGGACCAAGTTTAGATCACGTTTTCTGATCCAGGCAGAAGGTAGCTTCCCACAGCCTGCAGAGTAGGCACTCCTTTGCTGGGCTGGAAGTTCAACCTGCTGCTGCAACAGGGGAGCAGAGCAGAAGGACAGCCATACCTTTGCTGATGAGCTCCGACTCCACATTACACTTCTCTCCTGATTTGAGGGTTGCAATGATGGCACGTACTGTGGAGCTGATCAGATCAGGGTCATGACGGAAAGTCAGAGCTTCTGTGAGGTGCAAGAAGCCACCTCGAACTGCAAAGAAATCACAGCATTGGCATCACAGGGCCAAAGCAGCCTCACATCAGGCTACTCTTCTTGAGATGTCCACGAAGCTCCAGGGCACAACTACTCAAGAACACACACTACACTACTGCCTTTTTACTCCCACCAAAACTCTTGACAGCTCTTCTACATGTTACAGGGACATGTGGCTACAAGAAAACTCTAGAATCATAAACCCATTTCCCATTGGTTATATACTCCTTCTCCCATGAGATGGCAGATGGTAAAACAAGCCATGATGTGACCTTGTTCCACAGGCACTCTCTCATCTTTCACGACTGCAGCTAGCACAGAATTCCCAGCCTGAGCAATTGGAAGTTTCCCTGAAAGACTTGCTGTGCTGAGTGAGATGCTGCCAGTTGTCTACTGCAAGCCCCTAGAGCTAAGTCACTTGTTTGCCTCCCCATGGAGTTTATACAGCACACGACAAAACCTCCCTTTGCTATTCCTAAGCATACCTCTCTAAAAGGCAGCCCACTACACTTTCTACCCTGAGGGCAGTTTTGTTTCTGTCCCTTTCTTGTCCCACTTTGTCCACTCTGAGTCCCATAAGCTGCACAATGCCAGTACCATCACTGATTCTGTGCCTGGAGGAGTACTGCACAGCAAAGGCCTTCAGCTGAGAGCGCAGAGGACCATCTTCCACCGCAGGGTTCTCCAACCACTGTAGCATCTGCATGAGGACTTTGAAGAAGAGCGAGGAGAAGGCAGTGTCTTGTGGCATGCAGCGCTGGGGAGTGCGGCAAAAGACACTTGCTTATACACATTTCAAGAAGACAACAAAAATAGCAGGAAAGACAGAGCTAGTGGCACATACTGCCAAGATTAAATAGAGCACACCTACGCTGTTGGACCACAGCTCACTCATAAGGCAGTGGTTCCTAGTGTACAAATGCAAAGCAGAAGACTAAGTCACACACACAATAACTCTCCCAGCATAACTAAGAGTAACTTTGTGCCTTCTTTCATCATGACAAAAGGAATGAGTTATTTCATTGGATAAATGTCAGCCTGCTCTGAAGACTTCTTTAAGGAACAACAGACTCAGTTCTCAAGTTGTCTGCAAATGCCCTGGCTTGCAAGACACATCCTTCCTCCAAAACAGCACAGGCTAGAGATCTCAAAACCAACCAGCTGCTAATCCACCATGCTAAAGAGCTTCCAGACTAGGTAAGATACACCTAACCCTGCATGCAAGCCCCAGTTCTCAGCAGGGCTAGACTAATGTGGCAAGCCTGCACCCAGATGTCTATGTCCAGGCAACTTAACTCCCTCTGTGTCATGCTCAGCATTACAGAGGTAGAGAGTCTGCACAAAGCAGAGCAGATGAACTGCAGACCATTTCCTCCTCATCCCTCTTTGTTAAATACTACAGAGATCCTCATCTTAACACCGCTCACCTGATACTGGTACAACTGGCGCAAGAGGGGGCAGGAGATGAAGTGGTTGCGATGCATGGCCATCACCAATGCTCCACTGTGTGGCGAGTTCATGAGTGCAGCTACTGCCTGGAGAAGTCGTGCTGTGATCCCAGTCACCTGCGTGTTCCCTTGGCGGATGTGAGCCAGCTCCTGCCCCAGGGCCTGCTGCAGTGATAGGGCAAGCGGGCGCAGGCTTGAGTTCTGCCATCGTGGGTCTGGGTTTAGTGGGAAAAGCTGGTAGAACACAGGAAGGAATAAGAGATGAAAGAACTTGCTATACCATGAACATCCTGAAGCAGAGGACCGATCTAACTTGTACAATTATATTGACTGTGGTCTAACAGGAGCCTTCTGACACAGCTTATTTAATGTTTCAGTTCCTGGTACAGGAACATACACAGCATCTATGCAACCCCAAAATGACAATCAACACTAACACTGTTATCACCATACCACCCAAACACTGGCGACTAACTTGGCCAACTAATTCCCTGTAGACTCTTTCTGGAGTCAATGAAGAGAGGAAGGCTCTGCAAGCAGGCAAGACAATACAAATGGTATCTGCACGCTGCTTTGCTGTCTAGGCCCTGCGAGCATGTCACAAATCCTCCATCTTAGTGCTGAGAGGAAAGCCACTATACACAGAGAAACAAGGTACAGAGACAGTAACATGCTAAGAGGCACTGACAGCATTAGGCATAATCAAAAGCCACATCATGTCCAAACTAAAAGGAAAAATCCTTCCAGTATCAATCCCACCCGGCTGTAATGGCACAGCCTCACTGGATGCAGGGCTCTCATACTTACTGTCTGCAAACACTGCAGTAGGAAGGGTCAGAAGACACAAGAATAAGAGAAACAGATTTTGTGAGCCTGCTGCAGGGAAGCAGTTTATCAGCTAGAGGTTATACAAGTACCTGCAGGAAGATGCCTGCCAGATCATCTTCTGGGCCCAGAACTCGCACTTGGCTTAAGGCCCGGATCCGGCTCTGGCCTTGAGAGTTCTCAGGACTGGATTTTGACCTTGCAGTCTCAGCACTGTCTGCAAAAGGAATAAAAGAAAACAAAAGATAAATGCTGTTATGACAGCTAGCACTTGGAGCCCCAACACTGGATCACCTTCAACTTTACAGTCTCTAACTAGTGAGGAATTTAGTAGCTTTTCTCTTGAGGCCAAGCAAGACCTATTATTCCATATCACTCACAACAACTCATTGTAGTAAACTCCAAAAATATTGCAATTTCTCCCTTTGCCAGGAGCAAAAATCCCTACCAAGGACTGGTGTCTAACTGTAGCTTGCTGATATATTGCCACACAACCCCTTTTGAAGACAGCTCTTCCTGTCCCTCTCAACAGCAAGGAAGTTTGGAAGACGACTTTGATATTCGGCAGTTTGAGCCATCTCAGGCAGTACCTCGGCGGGCTGGTAAGGAGGCAGTGAGCAGGGAGTGGAAAGTCTGGCCTCCTGTTGCTCCTCTCTCATGCTGAACCTCTACAAGGTGAGCCATGTAGTCTGAAAAAGGAAAAAAACATGAACACATCATCGTCTTGCCCTCTTTAGTAAACCAGGACTGTTTGCTGTTTGTACAGCTCCCACAGTAAGGGGAATTTGCTGCTCCTGTGGACTTCGTGAACACAATGCTTTTACACCTTGTTTCTTTCATAAGATAGCTGCCAAATTACTTTTTAGACTCTTTACAATCTAATCTACAAACTCCTTCTTCTATTTCAGGAAATACAGCCATAGGCCATCCAGACAAGCTCTAGGGAGATATCTACAGTGACAACAGGGTGCCAAAGCAGCCTGTGCACACATTTTGCTGAACTAGTTTTGATTTTCCCAAAGAAGTCACATGAGATACCTGTGAAAACCATTCAAGTAAAATGCTTTGCCAGCTTTATCAAAAGCTCTTACTCTTGTCCATGATGTTCTGCTCCAGTGTCTGCGGATCATGAGACACTGCCTGATCCAGGTACTGCAGAAGTTTGCTCATGCTGGAAACTGGAATTCCAAAGGACTGAACAAAGAGAAGCAGCTGCTGTGGCTCCAGGTCCTGCAGGGCTGAAATACACAAACACTGAGTCCTCAGACCTCTGAATTGCCCACAGATGGTCATCTCTATTACCTGATCTTTGTGCTTTTGGCTGGACCAAAAGTGACACTTTAATGACAGGACTGAAGAGAGCCTAAAGCCAGAACGTCTGACAGCTGCCTACTATGCCTTCTTTCCTCTGCAAATCATTGCCTTCTTATTGCATCTTCCAGTTAATTCACTCACTGTTTAATCTGATCTTCTGTTTAACTTGATCAAAATCTCAGTAACCCAATCACTCATATTAAAAAATAACTTCCACCCTGTTGATGGCTGCAGGCAGGAATTATTGAATAATTCAATCACTGTCTATAGACAGCTGTCATTTAATTAGTAAGAAAGGGACGAAAGCTCTGAATACTAAGAAGAGAAAGAGCACAGATGAGCTGTGCAAGGACAAAAGTAACTAGAGGCACAGCTTACATCCTTCAAACACTGCTTTCCACATTGCAAGCACTGCCCTATGGAAGCAATGCTGTGCTTTTTGTTCAATCTGAATTGTTGTAATAAAGATGGGACTCCAATTCAGAGTCCCTCATTTCCTCTAAAACATTCAGAAAGCATAACATCCATACTCACTCCTCTATTTTAAAAGTAATAGTGAATGCATGCAAAACCTGGCAAGATTCAGCTAGATCAGAGTGGGAGGAAATGCAATTCATGCTGCAGTAAGAAGCTCTACCAAAGACACTGACCTCCCCTTTGGACTCAGATTTCCCCGAGTTCTGCTTTTAATGCTGTAGGGATTAATCTGTGGGGTCTGATGGTTAGTGAGGTTGTACCTGTTTCTCAAACCCTTGTACATGAACTACACATCATGGCTGAGCAGGGAATCACCCTGGGATATCCCTTTACATCCCATGCCCACAACCAGCTCGTACTCTGTATGTCTGTTTGGCAGCCCTAAGGGATGTAGCAAAGAATCTGTTGTATGTTTAGACTGCATTTAAACACACTCCTTGCTAAATCCAAGCTCCCTGAGCAGCTGCAGTGTCTGCAGTGACTGATGACCCCATCCAAAGGCATCCAAATATGATAGCTGGGTGCACAGAGGATTGGAACAGGGAAGCCTCTCGTTTTCCTTTCAGGAGGGTCTGAACCAGCAACAAACATGCCACAGGCTCACCTGCATCTACAAGACGTGGGACCTCGGAGCGGATCATACGCAGCTTTAGCCAGTCGGGGAGCAGCAGAGCCTCCTCTGAGGTGTCAACCAGAAACGCAGTAGGAAGGGGTTTCTTCTCTGGGAACCATATATCCAGTAAGGTGTAAAAATCACCATCCCCTGCTTAAGAGTGGATACAAAATTATCTCCCATGTTCATAAGCACCCAGAACAGCCTGCCCTTCTCTGTACAGATCAATACACCAGAACACTTCTTTGTTCAACTGTCAGAAAAACAACTTGGCAGTAAACAATATCAAGTGGAAATATGAACTACAAATCTGAGTGCCCAGTTCTCATACTATAGCAAGTCTCGGAGTCCCTCTTGTTTAGTACAGAGGGAAACAGCATTTTAATACTTCCTGTCTACAGAAGGCAAAAATAATAAGCCTGCAAATCACTCTGTGCAGCAATATTTCAATACCTTTTACAGCTACAAACAAGAACTGCAAGGGACAAGGCCCTGAGTAGAAGGATTAACACCATGACCTATTAGGAGACAGCAGATAGAGAAGACTCTGTATGCCCATGGCCCCTTGAATATATCTGAGCACATTTCACTAACCTTGAGGTGGCCCTAGTGTCAGGAGAATAACCATGGCATGAACCACCAGGATGTGCATAGTGGCTGTTTCCCCACTAGTCCAACGAAGGAACACCTGATCCTGGGATTCTGACTGGGAAAAAACAGGAAAAAAACAAGGATGAACAAAGGCGGGGAGAGAAAGGAGAATGGGATATGTGACATACAGATGAAAGGAGAGCATGATATTGGACAAATTTAGTCAGATCAAAGTCGTCCATCCCCCCAGCCCAGTATCTCCAACAGTGGCCACAAAATTTACTCAAGGAAGTTAAAAAAAGCTTTTTATGACTGGCTCTGATATTATGCCAACATCCAGTTGAGGGAATTCTTGAACCAGATGTGGTTTATACCCACAAAGGGCTTCTCTTTTGTTAACTTGTCTGGTTTCTTTTACCCGCTTAAGACAGGCAGGAAGGCACTCACCCAGCTATACACCTCCTCGCCCTCCTTACTCTGGCGCATGCGTTTGATGTAGCGAGAAAAGATGGAGAGAAGAGCAACAAGCACTGCATCTGACTCAGCACAGTATGAGAGCTTGGAGAAGAGGTGAGACATGATAGTAGAGCGCTCCACGATGAGTCGGGCTACATCCTGCAAGGGGAAGAAATCCCTGAGGTCTTTACTGAACAACACAGCCAGGTTCTCCTGTTCATTGCATCATATTCTCCAGTTTCCATCATCATCCCAGTTAATACCACTCTGAAGATCAATGTGTAAAGTCAAGAGTAGAACTGTCACAACAGGGAAAATGCCAGTGCTTTGCATGCATCTTGTGATAACATTGCAGTGTCCCAGCTGTAGCACAGCTGCATTCTGATGCATCCCATAACAAAGTGATCATTACCCAGTAAAAACATGCATTTCTCTAAAGAAACGGACCTATTGACTCTTATCAGTTAACCTTCTCCATGTATCTAAACAGATCTATGGAGGGGGGAAAAGTACATGAGCCTTAAAAGCAATGAAAAAAAGCACCTGGAGACAGAAAAATGGAAAACCAATAAATTGATAAAAAAATAAATCACCAAAACCTTTAAAAGAGAAAAAAACCCAAAAATTTTGGTGACAGGGAAATGCACAGCCCATCACTACTGTTCCGACTTCCCATTCTCTCCCCAGATACATGAGACTACAGGTTTAGCACCTGCTTGCTCGTGAAACACTGCCAAGTGATGGGTTTCTTTCAAACCACTATTCACTCTTGCATTCCCCATCCGATGGGCAGCTGGACTGGAGGTCATTGCTCCAATATCATTTCATGATATGAAACCAAAGCCACAGGTTACCTTCCAACATGTACACAGTAACGCAAACATGCAGTTACGATTCACATGCTCCCAAAACACTCATCCTGTTGGTACAGCAAGTCACCACTGTCCTGAGACAGGGCAGGTCTCCCCCATGCAACCCCTCTGCCCCAACCACCTGGCCTCTCACCAGCGCCAGGTCATTGTGCTGTCCCTGCTCCTCCACAGGGGCATGCTGGGAGAGGTACACCAGGTAAGCACTGATGGTCTGGGGATCCGTCTCCATGTGGATGGCCTAGAATGAGAATTCCTCTCGTTAGAAATCAAGATTTAATCAAAACAAGCATCAGCATAAGAAAAATTCTTTGTGAGCATATAAACATGTTGATATCGCACGTTTGCTCTGATTCATTTCAGCACGAGTAGGACAAACAGCAAGCTGGTCACTTAACCTTTCCAGCTACTAACACCTACCTGCTGCAAGGCAAGAGCTGTTGTTGCTCTAACACTGTCAAACAGTGGCAGCCTCGGGAGGTCTTTCAGCAGCCACTGATATCCCTGCAGCAGTTCAGAATCACCAGAGTCTTCTTCCATGGGGTGATCTTTCTCCTCTCCATCACGCAGTCCCCCTTCTGACAGCACCAAGGACAGGCCCTGTAGAAGTCACATGGACACAATGGCTGCATTTGAAGCTGCAGCTGGACTACTACTTTCATACTAATACAATAGAAACAAGATTCAAACGTTATGGAGCAATCCGAATCCAGCACATAACAGGTTTCATATCTCAAATAATGTCTTTGCTTGACAGCTACCTCCACTTGAAGTTTCAGTCTTCTCCAAGCATATTCTGTTTGAGCCCTGTGTAATTGTACTTGTCTTGACTATGCTCTAGAACAACAGGCAGTCACCCATTTACACTGCCCATTGGCTCCTGCCAATTACTCCATGGAACACATGATCTGTGAGTCTACACCTGAACTTCACAGGAAACAGCAAAAATCTAGATCTACCTTAAGAAAAGTACTACTTGGCTGTTGAACAGAGAAGGTTTTTGAGCAGTAGGGAGCAGAAGTGCATTTCATGGGGTTTGAAGACTAAGACAAGTTATGAAGAAGGGTGGCATGAAAGAATTTCACTGTGCTGGGTCTTAACTCATAAGAACCTAGGACTCTGCCCTCAGTTTTGGACAAACTTTAGTCAAGAAGATTTTCATTCTGCTCACCTTCATGGCAAGGACTCGTGAGGCCACCTGGGAGGAACTCAAGCGTCGCAGGAAATAGTCAAGCACCTCACAAGTTGTCTGTTCATCTGCTTTGGGACCCAACAGCAAGTCTTGCAGGCGTCCAAGCAGCTGCCTTTGTTTCTGTTGTCTCTGTGGAACAAGAAGTTGGCCTTTCCAGTAAAGTCAAAGCTGGGATGCACAGAAAGGAGGTAACAGAAGTGTTAAGAGAATACTCACCTGGCGTTTCTTGGCACGCTGGTCCTTACTCTCACCCTCCTCCTCTTCTTCACCTGAGGTTGACTCATCAGCAGCATCATGCAGCAGGAATTCACAAAGGCACTGCACGGGTAGGACATCCAAGGAACCCTCGCTGGACTGAACCAGATCTGCCAGCCATGGCATTGACTGTGATGAGGCCTAGGAAGCAGGAGAATAACAATGCAACAGCAGCAGAATATAGATGCAGCACACCGATCACTGAATTCCAGAGCAGTAAACCCCCTTCCCCCTAGCTTCCTTTTGCCCCTCACTCTGCTCACATTTGAGACAAGGGATCAGATCCCAACACAGCCAAGCCATCGAGGCAGCCCACCTGTCTTTGGATGATGTTGAGAAGGAAGTCAGGATGCCGACTGCGGCACAGGAGGTGGCCCAAGCGAAGCGACTGGTTCAGGCTTTTTACCTGCTCCAGGACATGTGGTGGAGGTCTCCGTGGGGGGCCCCTGCCAGAGAAACAAGAAGTTATCCACCATGCAGAATTACCTTCACTCTGGTGTTGATGAGGATCAGTCAATTCAGAAGTGTATGAGTGGGACATGGAGGTGGCAACAGAAGGACAAGGACCTCAGGCTACCAAATCTCAGGGCTCCTCTTGCCCACATTAACCACCCTATGAGCAGTAGCTTCCTGATGAGCATTAACTGGGATTTCATGATGGCACCAGCCGGCAGAAGGTTACTTACTGAGGGTCCAGACTTGTCAGCTGGGACAGCAAGAGGCTGCTGCTCTCTGTAATGGTTTGTTTCGTGGATGCAGCAGCCAGATGACCCTCAAATGCAAGAATCTCCTGTTTTTCTCTCTGTGAGATTTGGAGTTCACGATTGATCATCTCTGTGCGTGTCTCCTCATCCGTCAAGGTACATTGAGGATAGGAATAATTACTGAGAAAATAAGTTGTAAAAGAAAATTATTATCTTGGCTTATTCAAAACTCATGAACCACGGGCAGAAAGTCCTCAGAACCTCAGCTTCCATTAGGCAACATAGAAAGAAACAAGACAGCTTCCCAATGGGGCCAGAGAGACTGAAACCTTTTCAGCAATACACACCACAGTTATCCCTCCCTATTTTAAGTTTTATTCCTTACTTCTAGTATTTCTGTTGGGGGAAAGTACCTTTCCCACTCAAACTGTGGTGCTGCTGCCAGCCACGTTATTTTACATCAGTCCTACTGGAAAGGAATGAGCCAGGTGGCACAAACTTCATGTAGACATAAATGTTTTCAGTGGTGGATTTGACCTATGTAGAGGTTTAACCATACTAACTTGGTCATGACCATTTCCATGAGCATCTTTAGAGAAGGGTACTCCTCCCAGGCAGCCAGACCTGCAGCAGAGAAAACAGCAATCAGGAATACAAGGAAAAAAAGTGAGGGTCTTTATATATATTCAAACACACTCCAAAATGGGAAGACACACAACAAGCTCACTTCAGAACAGCCCACCACACTTCAGAGCACAGGCCACATGATTCCAGCCACAAGGTGGTCTAAACCTCCACACTGTGTATTTTTGCACACACAGGGAATACACAGTTAGTTAACCGTGGTTATCTCATCAACCCAGCACATGCCTTGAACACAGGCATCCAGACTTCAGCAGAAAGCACCTTGGGCAATTTTTGCAGCAGAAATAGTAACCTGATTGATGTCCACACTTACCAATGTTTTCAGGATTGAATGCAGCCACTACCAGCAGGAGAGGCCAGGCTTTCCAGTAGAGGGTAGAAATAGCTAGATTTGGAGGCTGGTACCTGCAAAAGCCATCCACAAATACAAACTGTCAGATCTGGTTACTTAAGCCCACCTCAAGGCTGCTTTTCTCCTTAATCATGCACTGATCTAAAGATTCAGCCTCTTTCAAGAGGGACAGATAGATTCAACTGAAAATATCACGAGCAAAAAGGTCAGAGTCCTTGCAGAGGAAAGCCCATTCTATGAGTCAGGTCTTAATTAGGTCTTAATTGCTCTAGAGAAATTCCCAGCTGAGCAGTGAAAGGTTTCCTCATGACTCTCTTATTACAAACTCAAAAGCAACTCAAAAGCATCTCAAAACCTGTGAGTTAGGACTGTTAGTCACCAAGTGAAAATGAGCTAGATCACAACAAGATTGTCTATGTGATAAGCCTTACCCTGGGGGTAGCTGGATATTCTCTGGGTGGTGGTAAGTGCACAGATTTAAGACTGCATCGATCAGCTGGATTCTTTCTACCCTGAGGACCTCGACATCTGGAGGAGAAGAAAAGACTAAGCAAGTTATTGACCTGTCTACCTGGCTGAAAGTCCTTCAAGAAAAGCATTACAGTATAAGAAAAATTTCACTTCAAGCAACTAGGTTATTGTGGACTTGTTCTCATGATATTACAGGAACAAAACCCAACAACACTTTAAAAAGCAGCAACACTTAAAAGTTGTAAGTCAATATATAAGGATATCGAGCTTTTCAGCTCCAATTTGGTTTAAATTCTTAAGGGCAGGTTTTTTTCCCCAAATGCATCCAATATGATACCTGTTTCAAAACTCAGATAAACTTCTTCACATAAGCAGTAAATCTGCTAGGAACTTCTGGGGCTCAGAGGAACTAAAAATGCTATTCAACTTTGTTGCAAGTTTTCAGACTCACTCCAACTCCAATTCTTCCAGTATCTGAAATGGTGCAGCATTTAATATGCTATGCTGAGAGACTGGACATACTTCCACAGCAAAGTCTAGTTCATTCCACTTGCACCGGATTAGACTTTGCTATTAACCAGTGAGCACTAAGAGCACGTAAAATGCTTTAGAATCAAACTCTGACACAAACACATGTAACTCAACTGAATGAGCTCCAAGGATGACAGGACAAATGCTGAATGAATTCATAACAGGGGTTAAGAGTTAAGGTTGCTTTTGTAACTGCTGTTCTGTAACAGTGTTTGAATGGAATTATGAGGAGCATGCTATATGTAGGTTAATTACCTTAACTTCCAACCCTTTCATTTTGCATGGCCTAAAAATTTCTACTCATTTTACAGTATGTCTAAAGGACTAAACTGAATTTTTAGATGTTAACTCCAAGCTTTGGGTGGTTATTCACAGTCCTTCATCCTCAACACAACCAATAATTTCCCCAACACTCCATGACACAAAATTAGAAACAGAGAGAGACAGCAGTAGAAAATAAGAAGCTTCTCTAGTGAGAGAGCAACAGCAACATGTGCCTGGCTTTGAGCCAAATGCTTAGCCACCCCGACTAAAACATGCTTTAGGTGGTGCAAAGGCTCTCTGGTATGTGATAGGAGCTACCACAGCCAGCTGTGGCAATAACAGGACATGAAGACAGGAGAAACCACTTGCTGACTGGAGATTTATGCAGTCTTACCATCTGCTTGCACAGCCGCAGCCCGCTTCACCAAGTGGTCAGCGAGCTCCATAGCATCCGCAGGGCCAAGAGGAAGGTCCCGCGACAAACCGATCACCAGGATCCGCATCAGGGTGTCTTCAAGGATGGGCACCTCGGAGCAGAGGCGAAGGAAGAAGCTGCATGAGACATGAAACATCAATCAGGTTTCTTTTGACAGCAGTATGAGGGCTCCTGAAACACTCCACAGACCCTAGAGCTCATCTGAGCAGAAGAGAAATCACAGCTTAGTTCACAATCCCTTCCCAAGTATCCAGCTCCAAATGCAACTGCCTGAAACAAACTGCGTTATGGAATATTGCTCACATTGCCTCGTACCTCTACATTTCAGCCTGCTTGAGTCTGAGCTTCCTAACATTACCCCAGTAAAGCAGACAGCACAGGATGGCCCTTCTCACAATTACAGCATCAAGATACAGAATAGCCTGGCACAGGGAATAGGAATAAAGGAGGAAGAGGATCAGATGGAGAATGGAGCAACATCCCTCAATCTTAAGGCAATGTAACAGATGAAGAAAATCTAAGCATAGTTCCAAGTCTTACTAACACAGAGCTATATAAGGAACACCAGAAAACACCCATTCCTCTGCCTCCAGCTACAGCAGCTCCATGCCAGTACCCAGCTATGGGTGGAGAAAGCACTCACTTGCGGTCACTCTCAGGGGGCCAGTTGTCCCATTTGTAGTAAGTTTCTGGCTGTTCTGTGAAGAGCACCTTGTGAAGGCTGTAGAAACGAAGTGGACAGTAAACATGATCTGTGTGATTCTCAAACACACATTCAGCAGCCCAGTCTCCCCAGACTCCTGCTACTGCTTCCCATCTTACACATGAAGGAGCCCCCTCAGATAATCTAGTCTAGCAAAAGCAACAACATGAATCATAACAGAGAGGACTGCACAGTATGGGCATTCAGCTTTTATACTTTCAATAACACATCCCACTTGCTATTAATTCTGGCTTGACCTGCTACTGTAATGCCTTGTGCCAAGAGCCCAGGATACAAGCTGTCTGCCAGAAGCAGGCAGGAAAGACACCACTACCTATGGAGCCTACAACCATACAGCCTGAAAAAGAACAGCAGACAAAGGAACAAGGAGTCCACAGGGATCATGCTTCGTCAGGAAACTGGAAATTCCCTATTGGGTGGACCCAAATAATTCAAATCAGAAATATTTTTCATTATATATTTCTGGTAAGAGGATGGATCTGCAGAGGGGGAGACAGTCCCAGTATAAACGCTGCTAAAACAGTTTCTGTTCCCTGTCTGACAGGAGGAGAGAAATCCAACCAAACCCTGGCATACACATGGCTTTTCACAAAATGTCATACACTGTTGGGAAAGGAACTGCCTATGCATTGCAGATCACCAAGCTGTGTTTCTTACCAGTGCACATAGTCCTTTGGAGCCAGCTTGCTGATAGATGGAACGACCGTATGAAGCCACCAGACAGCATCTCGTTGGATAGCAGCAATCTGGTTCTGGAAAGAGCGCAGCACTTCCAGGTCTGAAAAACAGCCAGGTTACAAACTACACATGTATGAAGAGCATCTTCAAGAGCCAAGCAGGAGAGGGTGGCTGTTTTAAGAGCAGATAGTAACCAGGGCTCTGAAGCATCAACAGTAAACTGGGGAGAGGTATAGTGGGACAGCCTTGAGTATCCCAGCACTGACACCACACATACTTTGCTTTTGGATGCATGGTGCAACAAAACCACAAGATGTAGCATGGACAAATTAAGTGTAATACCCAGGCAGTCACATCAGTGCCACCCCAAAGGTCTGTCTTCTCAGCATTAAATACTCAGTAATCCTAATGGCTGCCCCTCCAGGCTTGAGGCCTCTTCCTACACAGTTCCCTTTCCCCAGCCTCTCAACAACTACTTCCATAGATACAAGAATCACCCAACCATGGAAATGTCACATTCCCCAGCTCTGTCAGTCTCAGGATGATAGCAAGCACCCCCATGCTTCTGTTTAGAATGGAGACTTTCACCTCTTCCTAACCCTAGATGCAATGTTCCCCAACCTCAGGGGGAGGTATCTACTAAGCTGCCCATCTTCAGAAGGAACCTAAGTTGTTCTACTTACTCTTTTTTTCTCCTTTGTCCCAAGCAATTCCAGCCTCCTTCACTTGGGCTGTAATACCAAGCATCATGGAGACAGCTAGCAGATCAGTTATGTGGATGACAAATCGCTCCTTAAAAAAAGAAAAGATGAATTGAGCCAATAATATCCAAAGCTGCCTTCTGGAAAAGTGTTTTGTCATGCAAGACTATGATCATGGATGTTTGAAAATGGGATATGGAAGCAATGCTACAAGACACACAAATATTGACTCACTCAGGTAACAAAGAACAAAAGAAAGAGCAGCCAGAAAAGCAGCTACAGAAGAGCCCAGTACACCACTGGTACACCCAGCAGCACAGCAGTCAGTACACCACTGGTACACCCAGCAGCACTAGGGTCAAACAGTGGTACCTTAAACTCCATTTCTGCATACTGGGCCTCTTTGCGTTCCTGCATCAGACCCAGACAGAAGGCCTGGAAGTTGATCTCATGCTTTGTCTGTTTGATGATCTCTCGCAGCAGAGCCCGTGAAGCTCGCAGGTAATCGTCCTTAGTGGTCAAAAGATCCTGGAACACCATTGCTAGGTACTAAGGCCATACAGAAAGAGAAAACTTTCAGTGAATTGTAAGGTATCTTCATCCACAAAATAAAATGACACAAGAAAACAGTTCCTGTCCTCGAGACCCCCAGGGAACTGTAATAACCATTCTCTCATGCAACTTCATTACCCCAAGGTTGGTCACCCAGAATGTGGGAGTTAGAAAATACCCATGTACATTTATTCCTGACAAGCATAATAATGTAAATTTCAAAACAGTACAATACAGATCTCACAGTTGCATGTGAAAAGATTTCATTTGAGACTCAAACCAACTAAATCTCTCCGGTGGGGCTCTGGGAGTACCATCAGTCACACAAGACCCTACACCTACCTTTGGAGCTTGCTCTGAGCTATGCTGAAGCACAGTGTACAGGATCTGCATATTGTTGGGGTTTCTTGCATTTGACAGTTCGTTGAAAATCACAAACTTGATTGTGGTGCCCAGGTTATCCCTGTGTGCATTCAGCAGCTCTCTGCAATGGAAGACCAGAGCTATCAGAGCTGATGTTTCATTGCAGCTAGACCCACTGTTTTGATTTCTCTTTGAAGTATTTAGCACATGAAAGTGAAAAGGATGGAGCAGCACATATGTCCAGCAATATTAAAGGATTACAAAGATTTCCAGGCCACTGAAATCCATTTAAATGTCACACACAACACCCTGCGGTCCAAGCTGGTATTTAAAACCACTCTGCAGAGACACTGAGCCCACCAGGGCCCTGGGCACATCTTCCAGAGTGCTTCCCTTCCTGTTACAGTCCCAGTCACTCACCTGACACACAGCATGTAGTGGTTGAGAAGGACTTTCGGCTTGAGACGAATTTTGATCAGGTTGGAGATAACATCCATGTCCTCTGAGCTGTGGGTGTTGCAGTTCATACACACTGACATCAGCAAGTCCTGAGCTGGCTTGGTCAACTGCAAAGAAAGAACAGAAAGGCTATTGTCACTTACCATTACAGCTCAGAAACTTATGCAGTGTACAGTATGCAGCCCTCCTGGATTCCAGACCAGGTCCAGAAGAGTTGTGCTGCTTCAACAGCTTATATCCTTACCTTTGGATTCTGCAGCCACATCTCCAGCCTCTGCACAGCCGTCTGTCGCACCTCTTTGTAGCCACAGGTTGCTGTTAGCAGTCGAAGGAGGTTCCTGGAGACATTGTCCATTGGCTGGCGCCGGTTGAGTTGGTCCCGCAGCATGTCTAGGACATATTCCTCCACACTCTCTGCGAGGTCTTCATACCTGGGCCACACAAACTGCCTTTTATTCGCTTCCACAGAAGTCAACGCAATCACACTTTGCTATGTTCAGAGATAAGCATCCTTTCTTGTTTGTGGTACACGTTACGAAGTCTACTCTTTTCTCCTACAACCAGTTTTATCTGATGCTTAACATCCTCTAGCAAGTGCCATGGGACAGATAGTGCAAAGGAGCTCCCTGTTGCAGCACTGCAGGAGTGGGTGAGCACAGACAGATCTGCCACACAGCTACATCAGAAGAGCAAGAAGCACTGTACCTGGGCATGAGCTGGCCTGCCTGCTCCGGGCTCATTTTCTCCTCTGCAATCAGCAGCTCACTCTGGCTATCTTCCTCCTCTGTCATGGAAGGGTGTGGGCTGCTTCCTAAGAGAGACCAGCACACAGCATGCTTCATAAGACAACTCCTTTTTCTACAGAGCACTCGCTCATGCTCTCATGTGTTTAGCTTCTTCCAAGGATCCCCTTCAGCAGCACTTAAGGAAGCCACAATTAGTTGCTTCCTCACACTATACCACACACACAGAAGCACATTCCCCAGACCTCTTTCACTGCCTGCCCTCAAACGTCCCCAGGAAATGAAAGAGCCCCAAAGAGAGGAAAAGCAATGCCTGGAACTCAAAGTCTATTTCATCTGACACCATCAAGTAACAAACTATTCTACCAGTCAATAAGCTCACCAGGCTCCGTGCTCTCCCCACCCCTCCCTGCTCTTGCTTCCCAAACACCTTCTTACCAGCACTAAGGTCCCCTCCGCTACGTCCAACTTCTCCATGCAAGAGCATGCTCTTAGGAGGCATCTTTGTGTTAAAAGCTGTTTGGATGTTATCCACAAACATCTTGCAGTGAGGGCTGTCCACCCAGATGCGCTCCCCAAGGGAGTCCTCAATGTAAACCTGCAGAAGAGATCACAAACCATGCTCAAGCTGTTATTTTTACTGATTAATCAAAGGAGTACTTGTGAGCTTCCCCAGATTTTATTTACTTCCAATATACAGCTGCAAAGTAGGAAATCAGCATAACCACTGCACGAATGGAAAACAGATCAGATGACTGCAAGAAAGCCACATAAGAGCAAAAAGATCCCAACCATCACAACCCAAATTCTACAGGCATCAACCCTCTCAAGCAACACAGCTGATTAATCCTTAGCAAAGATTTTACAGCTTCTACAGCCAAAATGTAGAAGCTGGTCTTTCAAAAGCTTAGCCTTTTAAATTAATGGGCTGGTTTAATTCCTACAGACAAATTAGAAGACCCTGCAACACTTGTATTTCCCAACTCTCGCTGGTTTTACCCAGTCTGCCCACCACTGCCTCAGCCCAGCAGAAGCACCCTTGGTTCAATAACCTTGACAAAGATCTCCGGCCAGTTCTCATCCTCTTCATAAGCTGCCATCAGAAGGTTGCAGGCCAAGACAGACACAAGGCTATTCCCTTTGGCTTTGAAGTTGATGGAAGCATCTCTTCGGAGCAGACTGCACAGTGCCTGGAATACCATCCACAAAATTAAAGTAATAATCAAGCCCTCAAGCAAGAAAGCATACAGAAAAGCTTTACAGAGAGAAATACAAATTGCAGTAGCTTGCCACAGATATACAGTATTTTAAAGACACGCAGATTGAGCTTTGACCTGAGGGACACTGAACTGTGCTGCAATGATACATCAGCCTAAGAGGCACAGCCCTCACCTCAATAACCCCTTCAGTGGCAAAGATGTTTGGCTTGATTTTGGCCAGGTACATGAGGCTCAGGTACAGCGTGGTATCAGGTTTGGCTCTGTTCATCTTCAGCTGCTTCACAGCTCCGCACAGCACCCCCTCAATACGGTCATCATTGCCTTCTGCCTCTGCTGCCTCAATTTCATCCAGCAGCACCGTGGGGACAACTGCAATCACCAACACACAGGCATCAGCATTTACCTTCAATAACTTGCCCTGAGGTGCTGGCAGGGCCAGTCACCAGGAAAGCAGAGCGCAGACCAGATCACCTTTAGCCCTTGCAATGGCTCTTCCCAAACCTTATTGCTATGAAAAGCTCTGATTCACACCTCACAATGCCCCTTGGTTGTTATTCAGTTGGTTCATGCTAGCATGCTCCCCTGCAAACGTATCAAACAGCAGAAAATGGAATGGCAATTCAAAAAGCAAGCCCCATTCAGATCCAGACTCTGCTAAAGAAATATATCAATAAAACACCACAATCCACACTCAAAGACGTCCCCAGAGAGCCTTTTGATGCTGCCATTAAACACCTATCCGGCAGGACAGTGAGCACAAGCGAATGCCAACAGGAGAGGAGACAAAACTGCGACCTCAGCCCTACATCCAGCACGGGAAACCCTTAAGGGCAGCGCACAAAGCCAGTGTGTGGGCTCCAAGAAAGGCTCCTGGGCTGAAGCAGTAGGGAAAGGAAAACTCGCATCCCCGACCTGCCTGTGTCGGGCAGAAGCACCCTGAGGCCTCACCTTCGATCGGGATGACGGACGGCTCCTTGATGGAGGGTGAAATGGCTCTCTTCTCCGCCACGGCCGCCTCTGCCAGGCGTCCCAGGGCGCTGAGGGGCGGCGTGGAGGACAGCTTGGGCCGCTTGGTCAAGCCGGTCAGCCCCGCCGGGCCCGCTAAGGCGGCGGCCGCGTCCCGCTTGCGCTCGGAGGGCAGCCCGGGGGGCGCCGACTTCAGCAGGGTGACGGCGGCTTTACCCTCGCTGCTCTGCCCCTTGGAGCCCAGCGCGATGAAGTCTCCCGGAGGCGGGTGCGCTGCGAGGGGACACGGGGCAGACGTGACAGCGCCGGGAACCGCACAACACCGGGGCCTCCCTCCCGCCGCCCTCCTCCCCGGCCCGGCAGGACTCACCGGAGGGCTTGGGCACGGTGCTGGGCCGCCGCACGGCAGCCGTCTTCGGCCGGTTCATGATGATGATGATGATGATGATGATGGGGCCGCCGCCACGGTCGGAAGCGGAACTTCTCGTCCGGCCCCTCCCGGAGGTGGAGGCGAAAGACGCTCGCTCCGCCCTCCGCCCCGCGGGACAGCGCCGCCGAGCGGGCTGGAGGGAGACCTGCACCCAAAGGTGGGGGAGATGGGAGAGCGCGGGGGGGCTTTCTGGGGGAGGGTGGGAGGGGGGGGTGACACTGACCAAGGAGCTGGAATCGGGGCTGGAACTGGAACTGGGGGAGTGGGATGTGGAGTTGACACTGGGGGGCTTAGATTAGGGATGAGATTGAGCAGCTGAGATTGAGGGGGTGAGAGGACTGAGATCAGATAAAACTGGAGGTGATCAAAGCAGTTGGCTGCCCCCCGCCCTCATCCCCCCCATGCCCTCTTCCCATCCCCATGTCATGCTCCCAGGACAAGTTCTCCACGTGTCTTTATTGCAGCAGGGACCGCAGGCGCACAACACCACCCATGGGGGACACGGTGGGCAAGCCTCCCCTCCAAGGCTCCCCATCCCCAGCCGTGCTGGGGCGGGGGGGGGTCCCCATGGCAGGATGTGACAGTCCCCACCGCCTCCTCCATAGCAGCATCCCAGCTTCAAGGGCTGGAGCACCGAGCATCTTCCAGACAGTAATGGCTAGGTGGGGGTGACCCCCCAGCCTCCTGCTCACAGCCACTGCAGGGAGAAGCCCTGGTTGAGGCTAAGACCAAGGTCACTCACAGTGAGAACCTGTGGGAGGAGAAGAAACATTTTGGGGTACAGCCTCAGCCTGGGGATGTGGAGCATCCTGTCCCCTTCCCAGCCTGCTTGAGCTCCACTCCCCCTGAACACTGACATGGCAGGACAGCCACCTCGTCAGCCACTAACCCTGCCTGTGGCCCTTTGGGCTAGAAGAGGAGGGATGGATACCCCCAAGGATGGGGCTTCCCCAGGACAGGGCACCCTGAGATGCAGCCATACCTGGTTGTCCAGGTAGGAGAAGGGCTTCTCCTGGCCATTCAGGAGGACCTTGCTGGGTGGTTCTCGCACCCCAAAGATGCTCAGTGTGCCAATGGTAACTTCAGTGGCCTCGGCGCTGGCATGGAGGACAGTGGAGGTGAAGATGTTCTGCAGGAGGGGACAGCATGAGCTCAAGGTCCTGGGTACCATCAGACCCCCCTACCCTCCCCACTGCATCCCACCTGCGTGACATTGAACACCACATAGGAGTAGTTGCCCCGCTCGAAGGTGTCCAGGCTCTCTCCATCATCCCAGAAGAGGTCCCCCCAAGCAGTGTCACCGGAAGACATGGCCACGATGAGGCTCAGGGGGTTCCTTCGGGTTGCCTCGCTGGTGGTCCCTGGTTTCTGGGGTTCAAAGACATGGGTGCTGGAGGGCTGTGAGCACACGGGATAGGGGTCTGGGAGCTGAGGTGCAGGGGACACACACACACGCTGTGGACAGCTCTGGGGAGGTGATGGATGGGTGCTTACCTGGGTGGGCAGGATGGCACCTTCCCGGATGTGCAGGTTGAGGTGATCCAGGGGGGCTGACATCTTCACCATCTCCCCACTGCTGTTCACTGAAGAGCCCTGGGTAGGCAGTGAGAGATAAAGGTATGAGGGGGTCAGGGGCACAACACAGGGCTTTGGGCATGGGTCTGGGATGGACCAGCTATTCCCACCCCTTCCTCCATTAGGGCTTGCTGGGCTCAGCTCTGGCTTCCCATCAGCAGACCCGATATGGTCAAGCAGGGACCATCCAACCCCAGCCGAGCGCTGCAGTGCTCCTCACCGTGTAGAAGTCGTACCACGTGCCTCGGGGGACATAACCCGTGACTGAGTCCACCCCAGGATCCAGCACTGGTGTCACCAGCAGGCTCCGGCCCCACAGGAACTGCCTGTCCAGCCCCAGTGTGGTCACATCCTGGGGGAACCTGTGGTGCGATGGAAATGCCGCTTGGATCAGCCACTTCTCCATGATCCAGTGTCTTCCCAACTCCTGGTGGGGATGCTCTTACTCAAAGAACAAGGGCCGGGCGACAGTGTCCCCTTGCAGGTGGGCATGGTGGAAAAGGGTGTAGAGGAAGGGCAGGAGGGAGTAGCGGGTCAGCAGCACATCCTTCATGGCCGTCCTTGCAGCAGGGCTGAACACCGTTGGGTCCTGGGCCTGGGGGAGACAAGGAGAGTCATCCCCATCCCCAGCCTCGCCAGGCATCCCCACTGCCCCTGACCTGCATCCCACATCCTCCATCCCACATCCCTCATCTCACCCATGGAATGCCTCCCACTGACCTTCTCGTTCTGGGTGTTGTGGTTGCGAGCGAAGGGGTAGAAGGCACCGAGCTGCATCCAGCGAGTGCACAACTCCTCCGAGGTGCTGCCGGAGAAGCCGCAGATGTCCGCCCCGACCAGCGGGATGCCGAAGAGGCTGAAGCTCAGCAGCCCTGAGGGCAGGGACAGGGAGTTTCCGAGGTGTCTCTGAGCAAACAGGAAGCTTGATGGAGCTGGGGGTGCCGGTAGGGAGGACCTGCGTGCTGTGCCACCCACCTGGGATGGAGTAATACATGTCCTTCCACTGGCTCCGGTTGTCACCCAGCCAGTGCCCGGAGTACCGGCCCTGGCTGGGGAAGGTGGAGCGGGAGATGACGAAGGGGCGCTTCCCCCGGATCTGGATCAAGGCGCTGGGAAACCACAGGGAGGGACAGAGGCAGGAGGTGAGAGCAGCCCCTCACCTTAACCCATAATAGAGGAGATAGAGGTCAGCACCATGGTAGCCCTACAGTGCTAGAGGGTTGGCCAGAATACGGCAAAGGCTCAGTGCCCAGGACTGGCTTCATCCCCCGTATGCAGTGTCAGCTTCCCTCCTCTGCTGGGTTATCCCATCCCAGAGGCTGTCAGCAGCCACAGCATTTGCCCTTTTGGTCAGGCACTCAAATCCCCATCTTTTCCCTACACAGCTGTGAGCAGCAGGATTTCATCCCATCCCCAGGCCGGCAGGAAGCGGGATGCTTGGGTACCTCGCTGTGGCTTTGGCTTCCATCAGCCCATAGAGGTTGTGGAGGTTGTAGTGCACCGAGGCTTTCTGCTTTGCTGAGGCACACACTGTCTTTGCAGAGAGGGAATCGCCCAACACGGCTGTCAGGAGGGAGAGATGCTGTCAGCACACGGTGAGAGGGCTGCAGGGGATGCAGATCCCATTACCCTGGTTGCTGGCTTTGGGGCATCCTTCCCACCACTGCCAAACCGGCACCAAAAGCTCATGCAGATGGTCCTATCCTGGTCCCTGACATGGCCTGACAAGTGTTCAAGGGCTGGGTGCGGATACTGGCACATGGAAGTAGGGATGGAGACATTCAGTGTGAGAAACAGAGATGTGATGTCTCTTAAAAATGGTTTTTCCCTATCACACCCAGTTGCCAGTGATCTTCAAGCACACAGTACCTACCAGCACAGCCTTGTATTTCATCTCCTTCCTTACCTGGTGTGTAGGGTGGGCTGTCGAGCTCTCCCGATGGGCAGCCTTCTTCAGACCCATCCATGAAGTTGGACGGCTCATTCATGTCCTAAGCAAAGAAAACAGTGGAGCGATTTCAAGAGGGAAGGTTTTGGGGATTTGTGGATAGACTGGAAAAACTGCATTTGAAAGGAACAGACGGTGTGAGCAGAGCTGCTGGCAGGGAGTGACATGGGGGCAAGGAGGGACTTACGATCCAGAGGCCATCGAAGGGTACATGGGCATGGAAGCGCTGCAGGTTCTCCAGCCACCACTGGTGGGTGTCCGGGTTGGAGAAGTCTGCGAAGGCAGTGAAGCCAGGCCAGACCTGTGGGGACATCACAAAATGATGGCTTCAGTGAGCAAGCGGTTTGTGGGGTACCACCACACAGAACAGGGGTGTGAGCATGCTGGAAGAACCAGGGGTGAAACAGGCAATAAACCCAGTCTGACGGCTTCGAGTCCTGGATGCTGCATGCACAGCATCCCTCCTGCCTCCATGGTACCCTAGAGCATCAGGGTCTGGTGGGAAGTGGCAACTGATAAAGCACCTGCTCTGCCTCCTCTTGCACAAGCCCTGACACCACCTAGCCCAGGGCATGCCACGGAGAGGCCATGATTTCTCCGCACTTTTCCTCACTCCAGGAATTTTAGTGGATTCATTTTTCCCCCCGTTTTCAGGCTACATTAAAAGCCTCTTCCTTGTAGATAGCAAGGGAAAACTGGTGAGAGCAAATGGCCAAAGGGGACAAACTGTGAGGGAACCACTGCGGAGCAGATCCGAAGGCACATGCCCATCACAGACTTAGCCTAGAAGCAGGAAGGGACAGAAATCAGATGACCAGATTAGGCAGAACTGCCAACTCCATTAAGCTCATATGACATCCACGGGCTCCTCTGCTGGGGCAGGGGCTGGCTCCCGAGGGTGCTGGAGATGACACATAGGGGTGAGAGCTGAGCCAAGCCCTGGCAATCATCCCGGAGAGGTCCCTTGGCCCCTTTCATCCCTCCAGCGTGAGGGATGAAACCTCAGCCCTGCTATTGCTCAATGCCACAGGGCTGGGATTTCCCTGCAGAGCTCCTCACCTGCCCGATGAGCGTCTGCCCTTGGGTGGTGTTGAGGAACAAGCCCCGGCGCAAGCCTTCATCGAATGGCCAGTAGGAGCCGTTGGGGTTGGTGCTGCTGATGCCGGGATCCTGGGGATGGAGCAGAGCGTTAGTGCCATTCCTGGCAGCCCATAGCCTCTTCCTCATGCCAGACTGGTGTGATTCAGAGAAGAGGACAACCCAGACAGGGTCAGCCAGAGCTCACACACAGTGGCTGTTTCCCCCAAGGGGAACAGAAACTTGCTTCAACACATCTAAAGCACCACTTCTGCAAGTCCCCAGGACCCATCAGGGTGTTTTAGGAAGGGGGGACAAACGCAAGAAGTCTTGTGCTTATGCAAGAAATGTCAGGTCACAGATGGGCTTGGGATACAAGGGGGAGTTCAACAGGGAGGGAACACAACCTTTCCCTTCCCAGGACCCCCAGCAAGCAGAACCAGTACCCCCTTTCCTTGTGGAGGGAAGAAGGGAGACCACAGTCAGGTCATGAGATCCCAGCACTCGTGCGGATGTAAGCACCACGAGTTAAACAGCCTGACCCGCAGTTCCTCCATCCTTTCACCCACGGGGATAGGGGCATCCCTGTGCTCCCACAGCAGAAAGGAGCACAACACAATAACCTGCCCCATGTCTCTGTGGCCCCTGCACAGGGGGATTTTCCAGTGGCAGTTCCAGTAGGGATCAGTCTTGGATAAAAATCCCTGGGGATGAAGATGACCACGAGCTTCCCTTACGCCTCTGTATCACATCGTGGCTCTGCAGCCAAAACAGCACAGCGGGAGAGGAGGAGGAGTACCAAGATCATAACGTAGTGCTGCCCATGTTTGTGCAGGTCTTCCACCAGCGACGGGAGGGAGGCAAATTTCTGGGAATCGAAGGTGAAGTCCCGGTACCCGTCCATGTAATCGATGTCATTCCACTGCGCATCCTGCGGGACAGAGGCTCAGGGATGGGTCACGGAGCCTGGAACCGCCCCCCTGCATAGGTCTGAGGAGCTACCTGAGGGATCTGGTAGTTCCTCATGGCTCTCACGGTCTGCCAGGTCTCATTGCTGGATCCATAACCCCAGCGGCAGAGGTGGAAGCCGAGTGCCCAAAAGGGTGGCATGGCTGGGAAACCTGCAGTGGGAAAGCAGCAGCATGGATGGGGTGTCCCAAGAGAACAGCAGCACCTCAAAAGGATGGGAAGGGAAGGGGAGATGGGGGAAAGGAGGTGACTGCTGACCCCTCCCTAACTGGGAGGGCTGGGGGCAGTGGTGAAGCTGGGGTGAGACAGAAATGGGGCACAGGGAATGTGCCAGCAAATGGCCACACTGGATGCAGGCACTTACCTATCACCTGCTGGTACTGCTGGATGACCATGTTGGGATCGGGCCCCAGGAAGATGTAAAAATCCAGCACCCCCCCGATGGTCCTCCAGGTCAGGCCTGGAGCAGGTTGCAGAGCCACCTCTTTGGTGAGGGGAAGAGAAGAAGACAGTGACAACTGGGGAGCAATCCCCAGACCCTGACCCCCCATGGCAGGGACCGGGCAGCACCACAGGCAGTGGAACACAGAAATCCCTGCCTTGCGCTTAGTGGATGCTAAATGGGCATCTGGAGGCTTAAATCATCACTGGCTTATGTTGGGAGGTTGCTATCTTAGAAATCTGCTATTTAAGCCTAAAGCTGCACCACTCTCCCAGCTTCCACTTAAAGACCAAGCACATGCAGGGCTTAACTTTCACATCCTCCTGCAAAACCCCCTCCTTAGTGAATCAAGAGCTACCTGTACAGGTGAGCAGCTGGAAGCAAGGGCTTTCCTAGAAGGAAAAGGAGAGGGCCCTCAAACGTCAGCTCAGGTGGCTGCATCTCGCAGGAGTTCCTGCTGTGGAGCATCCCTGCACTACAGCGAGCGCAGCTGGAGCTATGAGAGATGCAGTGTCACAGCATCAACCCAGCTGGCTGCAAGCGGCGTCTGCCGGGGGGGACACGGGTGGTTGGCCATGCCATTCCCGACACGGCAGGAGCTGCTGTGCTACCAGCTGGCTGATCCCACAGCTGGGAACAGCGCGGGTGGCAGATGGCATCACCGGCTGCACCCTGTGCCACACTGCCAGGCCTAGGGGCAAGGATGTCATGGGTGGAGGGGGAATGGGCACAGACCCACACACGAGGGACTTGCTTTTCTGATGGCAACTTGGCAGCTGGGTGTGTGGTTAAACTGCTCAGCAGTTGCTAAAGAGCCTCGCTGTAGCCAGGAAACAGATGGCGATGCTCAATAACGGAGCTATCAAACCACATCTTTCCTTTTCATGGCTTCCTCTCGCCCCAAGTTCCCAAACCGGCCACTCCAGCATCTCCCATGTGGCCCCATCTGCCAGGGACAAGCTGGTCTGGAATGTCCCAGATCACATACCCATTGCGTTGCTGTTGAGGAGGAAAACCCCATGAGCATCTCCACCTTCCTCCATCAGCAGGTAGAAGGGGTGAGCACCATACAGGTTGAATGATTCCTGCAAAGAGGAGGTGATGGCTGAGAGAGAGCAGCTCTGGGGCAAAGCAGGAGAGCCCCTACGTCACCAGGGATGAAGAATGGCCCCAAGTTGCATCTGCAGCCCATAAAGGACAAGGCGAAGGATAAGGATGGTTTCAGAGCTGGTAGACTGCTTCTTTCTCACAGCTTTGGGGCTGATAGCGAGCTGGGCGAGGGGGAAACCTGCCTCATCACAACATGTTGCATGAGCAGCAGGGTGGAGCAGAAAGCGCTTGAAGTGCCAAGAGCATTTTGCAACGGCACTGAAATCCTCCTGGTATGTGTCTGCCTGCC
The DNA here is from genome assembly GCF_034315485.1 of Pezoporus occidentalis. Taxonomy (NCBI): domain Eukaryota; kingdom Metazoa; phylum Chordata; class Aves; order Psittaciformes; family Psittacidae; genus Pezoporus; species Pezoporus occidentalis. The sequence goes on along the minus strand of NW_026913082.1, from coordinate 7,013 downwards.
AGCCCTGACCACCCCCTGCCTCTCCCACTCCTGCTTCCCACCCCCCTGATGTGCTTTCCTAGGGTGGTAGAGAGTTGTACCCCCTCTCCTCACCCCCTGCATCCCCATGGGGAGGGGGGGGGAGATGGTACCGTGGGAGATACATCGCGGGCCCACAGTGTGAGGGTGCTCCAGTCCATGCTGTGCAGGAGGGGGCCGCGGTGCTCGCCCAGCCCATAGAGGAACTTCGACGGGAGTGATGTGGATATCTGGAGAAACTGGTCAGCGAAGATCAGTGGGGCCACTGTGGTGTTGAGCCTGCCAGGGTGACATGGAGAGAGAGAGAAGGTCAAGAGGGGAGATGAGGGGTGGCCATGGGGGTTAGGGGTGGCAGCTATACAGTGTAGGGCCACTGTGAGGAGGCAGATGAGGGGTGGATGGGACTGGTGACTGTGAGTGGGCAGCCCTAAGGAGAGATCAATTTGCCCTTAGTGATACGGTTTAGTGGTGGGCTTGACAGTCCTCGGGTAATGGTTGGGTTCGATGATCTTAAAGGTCTTTTCCAAGCTAGTTAATTCTATGATTCTAAGAGAGGATCCTGGGATCCATTGGGATCCACTTGCCCATCAACAATTAACCCCTTTGCTCTTGAAGCATCCCAAGGGTCAGTGCAGCATTGTGTGTCCCACACCACATCCAGCCCCAACACGTTGGCCCAGGCAGCAAATTCGGGTCTGACTGGACATGAGGCACAGCCCAAGGCTGAATCAGCCTGACCCAGCATGGCACAGCCTTTCCTTTGACACCAGAAGTGTTCACCCAGGTTATTATTAACCATCAATGGTGGTGGGGTTTCTCAGCCTGCTGTTGCTGATAAGCACCTCTCAAGGATGGACAACAGGCACCAGCAAGCAGGAAGAAGGAGGAAAGGATGGGATCCCAAAACACCCTGGCCATACATTGACCAGCTGTTGATGCTCACCAATAGCTCAGGGTGGGCAAAGGTTTGGAGGTGACTGAGCAGGGCAGCAAAGCAGTTCTTTTCCACAGAAAGTCTGGAGCTGTGTGTGTCCCTATTGCTTGGACAGCCAGGGAAACCCAAAACCAGGGTGAAACAGGCAGAGCCACAATGCTCTTGTGGCCCTTTCCCTGAGCCACCAGGTCCCTTACTGGTGATGTGCTGTGACCTGTGCAAGGGCTGCTGTAGGACACGGAGAGGAATTAGGGCACTGGGAGGTTTTTGGATGGGTGCTGATCCCACCCAGTCTTGCCACAGTCACAGCAAGAACGTGGCCAGCCTGTGGGGGCAGAAGCCACATACTGCATGGAAAGATGAACACACAGAGTAATCATTGGCTGGAGATCTTGTAGTGTGGGAATTCCCTCTGGGAATGATGCTGGAACATGCCTATGGTGGGATGAGCTTCCCCCCACCCATTGCAGGACACAGAGGAGGTGGGTTCTTACAGCACCATCCCTGTCGCTCTGCGCCGCAGCACCACCCCAAAGGGATCCCAGGAGAAGTCCAGGCTGTAGATGGGATTTTCTGCTTTCTTCATCACCTGGGGAACCTCGAGAGGAACCTCGTACCGTGGGTTGGCCGCATCCGTTATCTGCAAAACGGAGAAAACATGTTTTACAGACCAGCAAAGCAAGAGGGCAAAGGGCTGGAGATGCTCATTGGCCACATACAGCCGTGTCTGGAGCACAGTATCTTGCAGACTCCGTCTGAGCAGGGTCACCTATGGAACGGAGGGATGCAGCAGAGCAGCCAGCGGAAGGCTCACCTTGATGTGCAGCCGCGTGTCCGTCTCAAACTCCACATCCAGCCTCAGCATCTCGATGTCCCGAGGGTAATAGGCCTTCTCCCGCCGCACCAGCAACCCCACCATGCCCAGCGCTGTCTGATTGAGGCTCTCCAGGGTGTAGCTGGGGAAGTCAGGGGGGTAGAAGCACCAGGGCACCCCTCGCTTGCCCTCCGCCGGCGGTGGGCTCTCGATGAAGCAGCACCCTCGGCTTTCGCAGAGCTGCTGTGTCACCACCACGCGCCGCTCCGGGTAGCAGTCAAAGCGGTGGCTTTCGGGTACCAGGAGACACTTGGGGGGCAGCGTGGGTCGGGGCCAGCCCACTGATACCTGCTGCAGCACCCAGACAGTGATGGCACTCAGCAGCACGGCAGCCACCAGCAGCACGCTGCCCACCCAGCACGGGGCCAGCTTCCCATGGCTGGCGGGCGCTGGGGCAGCCCCTTCCTCCTCCAGCCGGCATGCTGATGGCTGCGTCAGCTTCTGGTACGACTTCATCGTGCTGGTGCTGGAACAAGGGGGGAGAAGGAGGCAAACATGAAGGAGATGGAATGGAATGGAATGGAATGGAATAGGGGAGCTCATCGAGCCTCAAGAATGGCTTTCCCATTCCCAGTGCCTGTGGTTCAGGCAGAGCCTGCCCACCTTGGCACCCTGCACCATGATGGCTGTGCCCTTGGCTAAGATTATGTGCAGCAAACTTGGCAAAGGATGGCTTTGCCAGGGTCGGGTGGGCCTGACCCTTCTGGAATGTGGGGAGATGCTGCCCTATGACTCTGACAGCCCCAAGGAACAAGGCAGCACCTGCCTGCTCCTGGGGTTGTAAGAGAGGCCCCTCAGGTTTTCCCCAGGTCTGAATTTATGGGCTGCAGCATTTCTTGCAGCTGCAAGCAAAACCGAGCTCCGTTTGCACATGGGAACAGAGCTGTGGTGCTGGGAGCTGCAGCTCTGAGGTGCAGAGCATCCTCTGCCATCGCCCAAAGCCCTGAGTCAGAGCTTTTAGCCCCAGGAAGGGCTGGGTGAGGGATGGCAAGGAATATGCAGTCAGCCTTTGCCTCCCACTGACAGACCTGATTTTTACAACCTCTTAGGCAAACATCTCGTAGACCGTAAGCAAAGGAGACCCCCGCGCTCCTGCTGAGTGCAGGGAGCAACCTCAGCACCTTAAATAAGAGCCACAACTTTTCTTCTCTGCATCTCCCTCCCAAGCCATAAGCACGCAGACCCTGCACCCCTCCTCACCGCAAAGGCTCAGCGAAACGGCTCTCTCCAAAAGGCAGATTTTATTCCCCGACACCACAACGGCTCAACCTGCCACGGCCTGGCTCCGAAGCCTTATGCAAGCGCCGGTCGCTTCCCCACGCGTGGGTCCCCCGGGGTAGGAGCACCCACCCTGCATGCGAACCCCGGGCTCCTCGGCGTGCCACCAGCCCACGGCCCCATGCTCAGGCGATGCTACCCCGCAGCCGCGGCACGCACTGGGGGGACCGGGACACCCAGCGCCTGCGGCCGTGGGGTCCCCAGCCCTGCCCGGGGAAGGCAGCGCGGTCCGGGCCCCGCCTGCCCCGGCTGCCCGATCCCCGCTCCGGCCTCGCCAGGCGCTTACATACACGTGTCTCCTCTTGACATTGTGGCTCCGGGGCGGGCAGCGGGCAGCGGGCAGCGGGCAGGCAGCAGGCAGAGCTCCCAGCCGCCGCAGCAATGCCTGCTCCGCCGTAAAAACCCTACGAGACGCCCGGTCCTACCGCTCCTCTCTAGTAGCTGCGCCTCCACACACGCCTCCCAGGGACACTTGCCAGCCGCTTGCTTGCTCCTCTGGTCTGTGTGCTTTGTATTGGTGTGTTTTAATACGTATGTATCTACACGCAATGTTGCTCGAACGCCACGAGGTGCAGATTATGGGAGCTGAGTGATCGTTTAGATTTTTCCCAGCCTGGATGCACTCAGGGTCATAGAACAGCTTGGTTTGGAAGGGACGTTCAGAGGTCATCTGGTCCAACCCCCTGCAATGAGCAGGGACATCATCAAATAGATCAGGTTACTCAGAAGCGAATCCAGCCTGGTCTTGAATGCCTGCAGGGCTGGTGCATCCACCACCTCCCTGGACAGCCTGTGCCAGCGTTTTAACACACTCATTACAAAGAATCTTTTCCTCACATCCAGCCTTTTAGTTTAAAACCATCTCCCCTCCTCCTATTGCACAGACCCTGCTAAAATGTCTCTCCCATCCTTCTTATAGACCCAATTTAAGAACTGAAAGGCTGCAATAAGGTCTCCCTGGAGTCTTCTCCAGGCTGAACAGCCCCATCTCTCTCAGCTTTTCCTCATAGGAGAGGTGCTCCATTCCTCTGATCATTTCTGTGGCCTTCCTCTGGACCCATTCCAACAGGTCCATATCTTCCTGTCCTGAGGACTCCAGAGCTGTATGCAGTACTCCAGGGTCTCAAAACCTGGAGAATTAATGTTTCCTTTCAGGGTAAGAACACTGCACCCAAAACAGCCTGAAAGAGGTGCCTGCGCTGAATCCAGCACCGCGCTTTCGGGGAACTGTGATGCTGGATGCGCTTTAAGCACACGGGTGGGCTAGACCTAAAACAAAGCCATTTTGCCATCCAGGTTTTCACCAGAGGTCCTTTATCCTATGCACTCCTGTTCATCCTTAAGTGTCTATAACTGCAGGGAAGCCCAGGCTTTCACACTCTCAGGGGACTGGAGAGCTCTTCGTTGTTTACTATAAAGGGCATTGCAGTCTAAAGGTCAGCAGCAGAGGACAACAGACCTTTGGAGCAGAGTTGCTTTCCATGGGGAATTAAAACGGAAAGTAAGAGCTGTTGAGAACAGGGCGATTCACCCAGAAACAGGACTTCAGGCTACACAACATCCCCCCCATGCCATATGCGACCTGGCAAACCCATGCTGTTGCAAAGACAGCAGAAAATACCTCAGTTGTGGTGAGCTCCATGCGTGGGTCTGTCACCACAGAAGGTAACACCCCATCCAGGACACAGACAGCCCATCCCTCCTGCTCTGGGGACCATCATTGCATGGATGTCCCAGGGAAAAGCCCTGGATGATGCAGGATGGCTCCAGCCACTCCTGGTTATGCCCACCACAGGGGCAGGTGGCCATGCTGGGGACATCAGTGGCCCACGGCTCCCACCACCAGCATCCTGCTCCTTGCTTGTCTTGACTCCCTGAGCCACCAGGACATAAACGAGATCTGGAGACAAATCTCAGAGGCAACAATGGGGACCATGGGGATGGTTGAAATCTGCCCTCCACCCCAAGCTCACCCTGTCGCAGTGCCCAGGGCAGGTTTTCAGGCAGAGTCTGCAGCTCAAGGAGAGGTGGAAGCCAACGCTGCTGTAGTCACGCTGGGTGGAAGATTCATGCCACCACCTGGGAGCTTTAACCACCCTCATTACTCCAGTCCCAATAAGAAATAGGGGTTTCTTAACAGCAGGGAGGTGCATCTGCCACATGCAGCCATGGGGCTGTGCCAGATGTGGGGCTGCCCATGTTTTGCAGCCAGGGTTGTGCAAAGGGAGCAGTGAAAGACAGGATCTTACTCAAAGCCTCAAGTATGGCCCTTAGAGCTCCTCAGACGAGGTTATTTGTCCCTGAGGCTGGAAAGCACAAATTGCATGGAGCAGACGCAGACCTTCTAATAGAGTTATGAGCATGGAAAAATGAAAGGGAGCCCAGTTTCGATGGAGACAGCTGGGTTTGGGCAACCACTGGGTTATTACGTGTTTTTGGATGTGTTTTCATCATTACTGGATGCTCCCAGGATCCAACATGCCTGGGATCACTGGGGTCAAGGTGCTGTGTTAGCAGCTCTCGCAATTGCACAGGGAAAGAGCAAGAGCTGGGTGTGGAATCTGGCTCCAGGTCAGGATCTGGCCCTGCTGCAGTGCTCACGGGCGCTGGGACCCAGCCAGGGGGAGGATGAGCCCTCTGGTGTGAGGGTGCAGAATGCTCTGGGGCTGGTCTGGGCCGGAGGGAGCCTGGCGGTTAGGGGGGCGAGTGAATGGGGACACACGCACCGGGTTGCAGTGCTTGGCACTCACTTATGGAGACATACACATACATACATACATACATACACATATACATACATGGTGATGGTGCTTGTGTGCAGGTCAGGTGCACACCCTGGTTGCAGGGACACACACACACACACATACATACATACACATACACACATGGTCACGGTGCTTGTGTGCAGGTCAGGTGCACACCCTGGTTGCAGGGACACACACACACACATACATACATACACATATACACACATGGTCACAGTGCTTGTGTGCAGGTCAGGTGCACACCCTGGTTGCAGGGACACACACACACACACATACATACATACATACACATACACACATGGTCACGGTGCTCGTGTGCAGGTCAGGTGCACACCCTGGTTGCAGGGACACACACACACATACATACATACATACATACACATACACACATGGTCACGGTGCTTGTGCGCAGGTCAGGTGCACACCCTGGTTGCAGGGACACACACACACATACATACATACATACATACACATATACACACATGGTCACGGTGCTTGTGTGCAGGTCAGGTGCACACCCTGGTTGCAGGGACACACACACACACATACATACATACATACACATACACACACGGTCACGGTGCTTGTGTGCAGGTCAGGTGCACACCCTGGTTGCAGGGACACACACACACATACATACACATACACACATGGTCACGGTGCTTGTGTGCAGGTCAGGTGCACACCCTGGTTGCAGGGACACACACATACATATATATACATATAAACATACATACACATACACAGAAAACACCAGGTCACAGTGCTCGGTGCCGCACACCCTGGTTGTAGGGAGACACAGTCTCACACACATGCACAAATACATACATACATACACACACACACAAAACACCAGGTCACGCTGCTTGGCGCTGCACACCCTGGTTATAGGGGTGTAGACATACATACATGCACACATATACACACATACATATTCACACACACATATACATGCATGTACACATACATATACATACATAAACACTTATACATACATGCATATTCACACACACATATACACACATGTACACATACATATACATCCATAAACACATATACATACATGCATATTCACACACACATACATATTCACACACACATACACACACATGTACACATATACATACATAAACACACATATACA